>NW_017536741.1:1326165-1352328 GCF_001853355.1 Bactrocera latifrons | reverse complement strand
TTAATTTATTAACAAAAAAAAAAAATTAAATTAAGTATAAATGAAATCAATTTAATCATGAGAAATGTAAAATAAATTTTAGATAAATATTCAAAAATAAGTAGAAAATAATTCGTTTTCCTAAAAAGTATGCTAAAAGTATTCAATTAAACTAATTTATAAACGTTTCTGCAATTATATAACATTGGCAGCTGCTAACCTTAGTAAATTGGCCGATAGTTCAAACTTAGTTAACGCTAAAACCTCACTATCTAACAAAAGTTAATTGTTAATAAAAATTGCAAAGCAACAACTAAAGATATTTTAAGGATAACACTTAGTATTTAAAATGTTATTGTTAAGTGGTTTCGTTAATAATTACAAAAACAAAAAATAATACAATTGCAGAGTACTTATAATATTTAATAAGTTTAATAAAGTATTTGCTAAATTAAGTGAAATTATTTAAGTCTTTATTCAGCCATATATTATTATTGTTATAACAACAATACTACAAAGGATATGCCCAAAAGTGATGGTGAGTACAACATTTGTGCTATTGATAACTAAGTATAGAAAGTGGAAGCTGAGGGTATTTTAATATCGAAAAAATTTCGGTGAAAAGCTTAGAAAATGTTGCTTACATTTTGGCGCATTGTTACAAAGGTATTCTAAAAAAAATTTAATAAAAATTGTATGAAAATATCTTTCGTTAGCTTCATTTAGGCAGAAAAAAAATTCTTTGTGGCGTCGAAATAAACCCAAAAGCTTATTAAATGTTGCATCCATTTTGGCGCACTATTATATAGGCATTTTAAAATATAAATAAGCTCAAACATCTGTGAAAAATTTTGCTGTAGCTACATTTAGGCAGAAAAAAATGCTGCGTTTGTGTTCTCTGTGGTTCTGTGGGTATTGAATATCATGAGATTATTTAAATATTGGTGAAATCACAAAAGCTGTCAGAAGCCTAACAAATGTTACCTACATTTGGGCGCCTTATGATGTAGAGAGTTTATTAAAAACCATCAGTTCCAAAATCTCTGAAAAAGTTTTACTTTAGCTTCCTTAAGGCTAAAAATTATTCTTATTCGTTACTGTGATTTTCCGCGACTGTGTCGGTCAGCTGCAATACTGACAAGGACTGTATAATCAGTCGTAATTACTATGAGCACGATAATGCTTGAAACCTTAAGAAAATAATGTTAAATTAAATTTATTTTATTAAGGCACACGAACTTATTGAGTACGGTGAGTTTATTCTGACACGACTACTGTCAAATTGCCTACCTTTTGGCACACTGTTATATAGGCATTTTATTAAAAGAAAAGTAAGCTTAAAATCTGTGGAAAAAAATACTTTAGTTTCATTTAGGCAGAAAATAAATTATGCTGTTGTGGTGCTGTGATTTTCTGTGGTTATATCGGTTAATATTGGTGAGCCTCAACAGCTGTCACAAGCTTCACAAATGTTTTCTACATTTAGGGCCATTATGATAGAGAAAGTTTATTCAAAAAAATCAGAAAAAATATCTGAAAAACTTTTGCTTTATCTTCCTTAAGTCGAAAAAATTATGCTGTTTTACGTCTGTGATTCTCCGTGGCTCCGGATGTTAACTACAAGACTAAATAGGACTTTATTATTGTCCTTAATTACTTTGAGTATGGCAAAGCTTGACATTTTCAGAGCCATATACCTGAGCAGGTTCTTTTAAATTAAACTTATTTTATTAAGGCACACGCACTTATTCAGTATGATGGGATTATTTTGACACGACAGCTATCAAAACCTAAATAAACGTGGCCTACATTTTGGCGCATTGTTCAATACACATCTTATTAAAAAATTAGCTCAAATTTTTATAAAAAACTTTGCTTTAGCTTCATTGATTAGAAAAAATGATTCTGTTCTGTGAATTCCTGTGTGTAAGAATACTATTTGAATATTGGTGAAAGATTGTTGCCTACATTGTGGCGCATTGTTAAAAGGACATTTCATTAGAAAGTTAGTTGAAACTTCTGTGAAAGTTATATGTTATTGAAAATAATAAGGTTTTTTATGAAAAGGTTTTACTTTAGCTTGCTTAATGCTAAAAAGTGATGGTTCTGTGATGCGCTGTGACTCTGTCTGTCAACTACAAGTCTGAGAGCTTGTTAGACAATAAATTTTATAATCGGTCTTAATTAATATGAGTATTTTATATATGCTTTTGGAGTCATAGTTCTGAGATGATTCTGTTAAAATTTAGTCTATTTTATTAGGAATCACCAAGTTCTTCCTTTCCTTTCTTACTAAGTAATGCTAATCGCTGCCGCATACCAAATTGTTTCAAATAGTTCAGACCAGATGTTTATCGGCTTCTATTTGGCATGACATTACATGCTACACACAAATATATCTTCCTAATAAAGACAACACCTATTGCTTGCTTTGCTTTCTGAGATTATTACATATAGTATTTGATGTCTCCCAAAACATGCAATGTAATATCGTCATTCTCGGAATGAAATTAAACAATTTACAACTACATTACTAATCCACAGCACAACACTAATTAATTTGTATGCCCAACAACAACAAAATTGTAATTAATTCCATTCCGAGTTAACCAGAATAAAGTAGCAAACTGTTTTCGTTCTGTCGAAATGCAGCCGCTTTCAACACGAATATAAACAGCAATTAATTATTGAGCCACAGCAAATCGCTGCCTTTTTACGAATTCGTAGAGTGAAATGCATTTGGCGAATAGAGTAGTCAAAGAGCATTGCCAAGCATTCTCCCACATTCACTCGCTCAATATATGCGCACAAAAATTTCGGCACACGGCCAGCGACAGCCGGCGACGGGCGGTGTAGAGGGGCCACCCCAGCAAATAGAAATGCAAAAGAATTGACTAAACAAACCGAGAGTTCGAGTAAATAATAAAAATTAGTTAGTTGCCGGAGTAGAAATGTTGCAGCAACATAAACATTTCAATTAAGACTCATCACGAGCTGCAAACAAGGGTGAACGTCAAGCACCGACACAGCACAAACAGTGCCGAATGAAGGGGGAAAGAAAACACGAAAAATGGCGAAAAAAGGCGAAATGTAAAAATAAAATGTTTTAGTGTAGATTAAAAACCGTTCAATGTGCAGGCAAGCGTTCATAATGGCTGGCCATTCAGAATGTTGAGCGAAACGTTAAAGAGTTCGTACAGTCTAAAATGGCTGACTGTGATGGAATTGATGTTTAGCTGCCTAATGGCCTTGGTTGGCCATTTTTTGCCTTTTAGAGTATTTTCACAAAAAAAAACATGATTGTTTTGTAATGAAAAATTAGAAAGCAATGATTAGCGCTCACTTTGTGGGTGGACCGGTGAAGGCCTGGTACTTTTTATCGCTATAGAGTGCTGCAACAGAGTCGGTTTTGGTGGTCAATTTTAATCAAATGATAGGTTTGTTGCAGCGAGCATCTTTTTTAGGATTGAACAAGCGGTATATACCCTTTCAATTTCGGTATAAATTTAATCACCAAAGCAAATGAGTTGTGAAAATTTATCTGCCTAAAGTAACTCTTAAGGTGTAATCCTTCAGCAACATCTCATTTACATTTTAAGGCTTGCTTATTTCATTCCACTCACCGCTAATAGCGCGCAGTCAATCAGTCAGTGTCACAGCATTTGTGCTCGACAAAACTATCTAACAGTCTGAAGGTTGACAAGTTTACTTGTTTACACAGCATTTGGCGAGCCAAAAGATAAATGACAGCGGCACCTTCCGAGGTAAAGTGAAAGATGGAGAATGTCCAGCAATCATTTCGGCTACTTTAGTGGGCTCTTTACCCTTGGGAACAGCGAGCTGCCGTTGACGCTGCTTCTATTATGCGATTAAAGTGCGCTCACTGCCGCTCAAAGAGGTTAAGACACCGTGCAGTTTATAATGCCACAAGCGTGTAACTAACGTGGGAATATAAGCAGCAAGGGTTTTACGCGGCGAGGATTGTTGCAAGGAGAGCGTAAAATATTTATCTATATTATATGTACTATATTCGCTACTTTCATAAATTGGCGCTCTTGGTTTAAGCGCCTCAGCGGTGTTGGGAAAGAGCTTCAGAACGTAATTTTTAAGTAAAGTTCGATGATCAGCTTAAAATCTCGTATTCTTGCAAACATATTTTGTCAAAAAAAAAAAAAAAATAAAAAAAAAAATCCTTTACTTCCCAGCTGTCAAACCTTTAACACACTCGAACCCTTTTTAATCAAGTAAAATTGCTGATAATTTATTGTTGTTGCACTTCTATAAGCACGCTAGCCACTAGCCGAAGTTTGTTTGCGCTTTTATATTAAACATGAAGCTTTTTTAATTAAAACTCCGCGCAACAACATGTGGTTTCACCAACTTATGGCTCATCCACTGGTGCCGAACGTAATTAGTTTGTGCAAGTGTGGGTAGAAAAGTGTGGGGAAAACAAGGTTTGTGGCAATGAAAAGTAAGTAAGTGGTTAGATGGATTTGTTTTGCTAACGCTGGCAAACCGGAACAGTCTACAATTCACAAAATTATATTATATAGTACCAAGAGATGTAATGCGCCTTGGGGTATGCTAACATTTTTGGTTTAAACTGGTAAACTCAAGGATCTAGCAATTTTATTCATCAAAAATACCTCCAAATGCAAATTAGTTGCATTGTGCAAGAGGCTCGTATGCCCAAATACCTGAAAATGAGTAGAAAAAGCTTTGAAAATGTTAGTGAGAAGAAATTAAATTCAAAATTTTCAAATTCACAGGCTCGAAATCTTGTGGTTAATAGGTATTCCCGTCCTTAATTGTAACATTTCAACATTAAAACATAAAAAATACATTCCGTTTTATTTAAATTGCCACTCTGGACTTTTCCACAGCACATGGGGCAGCAAATAACGCTAACGGTATTTAGCCAAGTTGCGACATTTCACATTTCGCATTTCACAGCCGTTGAATTATTCTACATAATATTTCACGCATATCTTGATGTCTATTTGCGTGAACACACAAAGGTATTTGGCGGCTAACGAGCACATCTATTTCTGAAAGCGCGAAAGCAGCGCAATAAAACAACGAGGGCATAGAAACAAGTACAAGCGTAAAGTAAAACAAAAGTATGGTGAATCGCTGCTGGCGCTGTGTTGGCAAACATTGTGGCGAACAGATGCGGTGGTCCGGATGCAACAAGTGGAGGAGGGGGTGAACTAGTACAATGCTATAAAATGAAAATAAAATGAAAAACTGTGGCAGCCTAATTTAAATTTACAATGCCAACAGGTACGCAATGCACGAGGGAACAAGCAATAAATTGTAGAAATATGCAGATAAAGACACACACAAACGGACGCACCGACTCACCGACTCACGCATTTCTGTAATCTATAGCAGCTTGTACCAGAACGCCTGCAAAGATTGTGCTGGCATCAAGATGTCTGCGTACGAATGCGTAGCGAATAACAGTATATTTTTGTTATATCCATTGTCTGGCTATAATAACTCTCGCTTGCGCCGCTGTGTCGTCTAGGCGAAAAAGGACACGACGGCGCATTGATGGCTACGTGGGCTGCTGCCGGTCAGCAATTGAGAAGCTCAGGCGCTATGGTTCGCGTTTTTGATATGGCTGTGTCGGTGGCTGTTTTTTGTTTTTTTTTTTTTCAGTTTTACTTTTATTATTAACTAGCTGAATTTTTAATACAGTACGCTTGAGTTTAAAACTTTCTTTTGCTTTTCTTATGCTCATGGGAGCAAAAGCAATGTCCTGGGTCTGGTAATTTCAGCTTAGCTTGCTCCGTTAGCCACAAATGATAAGGATATATCTTAATTTCCAGCAGCAAACATCTTTTCCGGTTTCTGTAAAGTCGTATGCTCTTTTCTTGCCAACCTCACTGTCTCATAGCCTGCATAGCAATTCAGCAACACCAACCAAGTCCAAGCAACTTTCCGCTTTCGGGCGGTTCCACTTTACTGCTAGCCTGTGTTGTGTATTATTTTTGGTGTTTTGACATATCGCACTATGCAGTCATGTAGTCATGTAGACTGACATTTATCACATTTAAGGTGCTCTTAATTAGCCATTTAACATCTGCACTTAGTTAGGCGCCACAATTCACAACTCACAAGTCGTTGCTGTCTGCACGCTAGCCACGTACCAACCGCAAAACTGCGTCGTGGTCAGTACTCCTCCCATATACCATCCAGATGTGCTAGTGTGTACGTGGCAAATCGTCTAAAATGTATATGCAGGCAAATATTGCACATTAAATTGTTTAAGTGCGGAGCAGACATAAATTTGGAAAATATAAAGCAAACAAGCAAAGCGGAAGCCGTGTAGTTGAGGAAGTGAGTGGCGCAGAGCGCTTGCAGACAATGCTTTATAAACTTACAAGAAATGGACTAAACATTGTAACAATAACCCAACTCTTTATGCGGTAGTCGAAAAAGTATTTTCGTATTTCCGATTACACTCATGAAAGTCTTATACTGATGGAATCATATCACCAGCGGAAGAGTGGCAAAAAGTGGTCGACTAAAATGGCATAGATTTGCTAAATTATTTGTTATTATAAGTATAAAAAAATAAGTTGAATTTGGATTAGAAATACGAAAAGACTTTTTCGACTGCCTAATAGATTTGCATGGAATTTATTGTAAAGAAAATGAAATGAGCGCAGGTAAATGTGGCAGCCGAACTTGTTGTTTTTTTTATGAAAATTTCTCAAATCAAAAAGAAAAAATTAAAAAGAAGTCTCTAAATTTCACAAAAGCGAAATGCTTGAAAGCTATAGCCTATATTTTCCTACTGACTTCATATAATAACGACTACTTATTTTCTATTTGTAAGCAGCTAGTTTCTCCAACAGTGATACTCTAGCAAAAGTGGCGTTAATATCAAGACTGTTGTGAAAACTCATAATTGATATAATATATAAACATTAGAGCCGGTCGATTTACAGCGAACAAAATAAAAAAAAAAATAAAAAAATAAAAAAAAAAATAAAAAAGTATGGAAAAACTGCGTTTGTGGCAAGGATTCTACGGATCACTCTGAACAACTATGCTTAAGGAGCCTTCTGGGTCCGAAACCTTTTTCGAGCCACGAAGATGAAGTTTTTACTGTTCATAATAATTTTTTCGTCACCTTTTGAGATATCTGAATGAAATTGAATACGGGCATGTATTTTGATAAGCTGCTCATCATAAGTCAGATCGCACAACTATTACACATATACATACATTAATCTCACGTACAACCGTTTCATCCTATTTTTTATACTTTGCTTTAGAGAACGCTGATTTGAAACAGAGTTTAGAAATATAGTGTCACATGAAAATGAAAAATTTTTCAGAATGATTCGTATAACATTAGCCGCATACTTGATTTCATTAAAAAAATCGACGCACTCTAATAAACGCATATTCTTTTGGTTACGTATACGCAGTGGTGCACAATAATGTCTGCTTACTATAAACCTAAAACTGTTCTTACATCTATATTTACCTACATCATTTATTTTTTAGTATATGAAGTAATCTACTGTATGAATAAAACTAGCCAAGCTGATGGCTTTTAGTAAATCTAATGTAATAGTACAAATTTGATTACAGCACTGTGCGCTCGACTGTACTCTCGACCATTTGTCAGTGCTCTCTATAACTATAGTGATACATTTCGCAAACATACAAGTATATATAGTTGGCACTTGCACACACACTTAGCTGCAGATGCCAGTGTATGCGTTTGACGTTTGTAAGGTAATCAAATTCATTAATAATACGCACTTACACACATAAAGCAATACAAAACAGTAGCCAAAAGCTCGTGTGAGCAAGCGAAGAAGAAAAAAACACAAAACAAATAGAAGAAGCGAAAGCGTATTAGATGCTACACATACATGGGTAGAGTGGACATCCAAGCACGGTGGATATAGTGAAGTAAGGCTGTCAGAGCATGTGTATAAGTCTACATGTGGGCATTATGAAGTGCATTATGGCGGCAATCTATCAACTGCTGACCTATATACTCTTCTATTATAAACTGGCAGGTCTCTTTTGCGTGCTGCCTTACATAAGGGCATACGGATACAAGTTGTAGAAAGTGGATTTGAGGCATGAATGTGAGTATGTGATGTTATGAGGCATAAATATGAGTTGGATATCAATTGCAACCTTGTTACAACAAATGAATTTTTCTTGTGAAAACTCATTTGTTTTCTGGCTATATTTGTAGTGCCTACAGCGCAGCTTGCTGAGGCTGGCATATGAACTAACCCTTGTAAAACACTGGAGAGCTGAAACTGAGGAGCACTTATTGAAAACGTAAACTAACCTTCTGTACGCCAATTAAGTAAAGTTTAACAGACTAATCGCAGAAATCCATCAATGGAAATTGGTCTGAGCTGAACAATATCAGCAGCATTGATCTTAAAATTCCTATATGAATGAAAATTGAGAGAAAGAAGGTGAAAAGGTATCGTAGAAAAGCAATTTTTCCACTACCATAAAACTACATACACACATACCCGTTACAACTGTCTAAAACCAGAAATTCTTTTCACTCTCATTCAGCCTCGAAAGTGACACCTGCAAACAAACACTTGTGACACCGGCATACAAATGCGACGAAATGCAGGCTTTCATTATTGCTTTTACGCATGTCTTCATTTCGGCCACCAACAGCAGGACCACCAGTCCAGAGACCATAGCCGTAATGATTGTGCATGGAAATTAGTTTGAAATGGAATTGATTTATGCAAAAATGTTACGTTTGGTGCGTGAGTGGCTGCTGTCAGCTACACCAGTGTAAACGCACGACAACTCAGCTGCAGTCTGCAGCTGCCGTGTAAACAGATTTTGCCTTTTTTTGTGAAAATTTTGTCACCAGCAGCACGAACTCGGTGCACATTTTGTTATTTTGGGTCTTCGCTGTGCGCTCAAGCTGATAAGAATGTGCAGGCGACCCAGTGATTGCTTGGCATACCATTGACGGAGTCCAATGCGGCAGTTCAGCGCTGAACGACAATTAAATTTCGGCAAGTGTTGTGCAATGCCTGAGCCCTTCTCTACTGCCCGGCATACAAGCACATTCAGGGCAATTGCGTAGGCAGCCCTTGGGCCTAATGAGCATACACATGTGAGCAGTAATGCCTGGTGATTTTTTCGATAATTATACTTTATTAAAGGTGACACGTTAAAGCCTACACTGACAAGGCCGACGCCAGTAACTTTGCTGCTGCGTACTTTATGGCATTGCAGCGCTGCTGAGTCGGGGATGTTGGGATTATGTTTCAACTTAATTAGTGACAAATGCCGAGCGCCGTCCTAGCTCAGGTTTATCATACTAATTACACGCGCTAGGCTTAAATGGATCTGTTGTGTATGTATGCATGTGTGCATGTGTGTATGTGTGTGTGTGAGAGATTTGTAATTCCCTGAAAATCCTGACAGAAGCTCTAGCTAATGTCTAAATGGCAATAGAACGTATTTTTGTGCCTTTTGCGAGCATGTTTTTAAATGGGTTTAGCCGTATATGAAGCATTCTGCTGCAAAGTGTTATATTTCTGCCTAACATTTTGGGAATATTGAATTGTGTATACAAAGCTGAACGCTTGTTGTCTCCATATGAAAATTGTAAGTATATTACGGCACGGACTTTGGTCTAGCTAATAATTGAGTGAGCTCATACATACCATATTTGGTGCTACACGTGGTATGAGTAATGTGCTCATATATTTTTTGTTGCCAAAAAGGTGTCAAATGGGAATAATCATAAAAGCTATGCATAACTTTGTATATTTGCAGTGCTTATTTGCGTTTGCTTGCGCGCATATGATAAGCAACCGATGCAAATTAGTTGACCCTAAGTTTGGGTACTTGTTGATAGTAGCTCGAACATCTTTGCAAAGTGTCGCTAGGGGACTAACTTTCATTTAAGTACTCGTCTGTGTGTTGACGTAGAAGCTTTTAAAGTGAACTCTATGAGTGAAATGGTGCACCAACAATGTACAATGCTGTACTAAGCAGATACAGGCTACGCTTGTATCATATAAAATATTATTAAATGTGCCCAAGAGAGAAGCGAAGTTTTTAAAAAAATATTTGTTTTTATGTACTCAAGTATGTATGTCATTTAGAGCGCAAACTTCATTAGAAAACTTGAGTTGAGCTCATTTTGTGCAACTGTTTACTTAAATACCTTTTTGCTACTCAATTTCAGCTCGCTCCTTCATAGTGCAAACAAAGCATGATAATGACATTTTTCGCAAAATTAATTATGCCAAATCTGTTATGAGTGCAAAACTTATTACAAAACTACTATTTCATATAAATATGTGCTTAATATGCTCAACAGTTCGTGCTTTTCAAATCTTCATAAAATTTTGAGCATTATTTAAGATAAAATATTTATATAAACAATTTCAACATTATTTACTAACATTACTCATACGCGCAAAATATTAGATAAAATAAATAAAGTGACGTTAAACGCGCTTATGGTTGCAAAATGAGCTTTAATTGTAAGCCAAAATATTGCAAAATTATATAATTCACATGGAAAATGCCTCTAAGCATGTGAGTAATTGAAAAAATAAGCCCTTCTATGTATTCAAAATTGAAAATCATTAAAGGTCATTGTGATTTTTCCCCAGTCCCATGTCAATTAAAATTATTATCAAAATATTATTGAATAGCTCGCAATGTTTAGTTTGCCTGTCGGCTAAAAATTCATGCAAAAATTCATTACAAAGTATGTATAGGTGTGTGAGTGTGTGTGTATGCGTCGCAATAGAAAATCAAATTCTTTTAATTGAATAAATAATTATTTGTTTTATACTGCTTTCAATACAATTTCAATGCATGTGTAGGCATTCGTAGGGCTACATGGCGTATGAGCAACATTTGTAATGCAAAAGTCACATTTTTAGTATGACAAACTGCTGTATTGTCATATATGAATCACTGATTTTACGTCTAATTAATTTCTTTGCTAATTCTAAATATTTTTATTGCTAATTGTTATTAATTTTAATAATTGCTTTTCTTGAAATAAATCATATTCGCGCACTTTAAATGCGCTCAGCTTACAAATAGCGCGGAAAGGGCATTTTGTCAGGCTTTTTGTTTTAGTTTGCAGCAATAGTTATGAAATTATTTAAGTGCCACCTGACTACGACACTGATTTGTTGTATGCAAAACACGACAAATTAAACAATCAGCACTTTTGTATTATAAATATAAATAATAAAATAAATGAAAAATAATAAAAATAATAAATTGCGCGCTTTAGGCTGCACAAACATATAAATGAAGCTTTTATCTGTTGGTTAAACAATTAGCTTCAGCATATCTCGCATTGAAAAACGCATTTCAGAAATGCTTACAAAAGCAACTGTGCAAAAAGCAATTTCAATTTTCTTTACAAAGAAATTTTATTTTTTAGCAAATTTAATTCGTGCGTTTGCAAAATTCTCAATTGCATTTCAATTTTTATATGATTTTAATTTAATACTGTTAATATGGTTTTAGTGCGCATATTTTTTTAACCATCTGTTAAAACGATTAATTAGCTGACATTAAATATTTAAAACGAATACAACTGAGAGTTCGATAAGCTTTTTCGCTTCACTTGCCATTAGTATATGAATAATTTACGTTTGATAAAAGCGCTTGACATATTCTCTTATTTCTTGAAAATGCAGCACTTCACATAAAGTCGATGAAATTCCAACAGCTCACTACCTTCCCTGCAAAAATTCCACTGCACTGCTAACACGCCGCAATACAGTGCTGTTTTGTAGTGAAAGAGCGCAAAAGTGAGCGCCAGTGCCACATAACAAAGCATACGGTGCTAATTGAGGTGAAGTTATTATAACAAGGTCTACGTGTGTATAAAGCAGATAGCTTTACCTTCATGATTTCTGTGATCTTTTTCTTCTTCTTCATTGGCGGTTACACCGCTTAGGCAGTTACATATAGCCGAGATTTCTACGATCATGCATAGCTAAGTGCTGGCTGCCTCAGCTCTGTGCGTAGAATTTCCATTTTACGTGGAGACAATTTTATGCATTTTAATCCATTGCTGCTGACTAGAACTCATTGCTATGCTAATAGTTTCATTTTATATATAACAAGTCTTGTAGAAAAAAATTTAAAACAAATTTTAGAAGTAAAACAAAAAAAATATGAGATATTTGAAAAGTGAGAAAATGTAAATTGTTGCAAGAAAATAGCATCCTTGACCAACATTTTTAATTAGAAAATGTAGATGCGTTAATGCAACTATTTTAATAGTTAAATTATGCAGCGAGAAGTGTATTTTATTTTCATATTGAAAGATGTTGCTTTTTTGTGCAGAAGAGCGAGGTCTTCAGTAGAGAATAGTAATGAAGGATAAATGTCCAATTTAGTCTTTGCTGCTTTGGTGTTTAATATTTCTTTATAATACATTGGATAGTCCAAGAGTCTTTTCATATTTCTAATCAAGTTTTATTTTTTTTTTTTAAAAGCTAAGAGCTTTTGAAGCATAATTCCGGTCTCTTTTTAGAAATAGCTTCGCGCAAAGGACGTATCACATTAGTATTCCTTGTTGATTGTTTGGCCGGCCGGAAGTCGGAGTGAACTCGATAATCGAAGAAAACTGCTAACATGACATTGATTTTTGACCTGATTTGATTTGTTGTTTTCTGCTTCAGCTCAGCTTTTCCACGATATTCGGCCGATTTATCATCTGTTTCCGCATCGTAAGCATGGATGTATGACTCATCACGAGTAATAATGCTTTTTATGACCACCTTGTATTCAGAAAGCATTACTTCACAGGCGTTAACGGTGCTTTTTCGATTTAAATGAGTTTAGAGCAAATCTTGCTTTTACTTTCCTTAGCTCCAAATGTTCTTTCAATATGGTTTTTAATAATCCTTCTGATATTCCAACGATGTCAGTGAAATCTCTGACTATTAATCGTCGATTACACAGTAAAACAGTTAATCTGGGGGGTGAGAAATTTCAAGTCAGGGTGATGGTACTAGGTCAGTATAGTAAAATCCTCAAACAAAAACCTGCCACATACGAACGCCAAACCCTCTGAGGGTTCCACAGTTTTATAAGCAACAGCTCCTTTATCTTATTGTCGTATTGATCATCAGTTAGTATCGATCGCGGTCCTTTACGTGGTTCATCGTCAACGTGTTCTTGAATAATTTGTACCAATCAAAACCACTTGCCCGCGACAAACAATTATCACTGTAGACCTTTTCCAATATCTTGCACGTTTCGGCACCTGAAATTTGGTTCCTCACACAAAGTTTAGTGGAACTTCTTTCTTGAATAATATCATTCATCGTAGAAATCGCCGAATGAACTTTATGTACTTTAGAAAGATAAACATATACAAAATACTAATGAATATTTTGATGTAATATTTGGCATAGATATCGCTGACAGGCTCAGCAACCTTAAAAAATAAATATTTAAATTAATAAGTCTTACTATTTTTTGCCCACAGTAGAAAATTGTATTAGGTCTCCTACGTTTCCTTTTGGTTGCTAAAAACTCCATAACGAACTTCATATACCCTGTGCAAGGTATAATAAATGAGTAAATACGCCTTTTAGTATCATCTTTTTTCCCATGCATTTGCCCGTCCATTTATGTCAACGTTGTGCCCACAAAGCATCTAAAGCCTTGTCAGGGACAGCGTACACATTTTCTTTGCGGCAAGCACGTCCAACTATTTGAGGCGAGAGCGGAGACTTGTTATTTATAGTCAACACACACATAATAACTGGCGGTGACATTTTGGTGATCCACACAAGAACAGCCGTTACGTATTCTGTGCTGTTTTGCATGTTACACATTCTAGTTGCCATGTTGCATGCACAAAGTGGCAACATTCTTTAGTGAGTTGTAGTTGCACAGAGATTTTAATAATCTGCTGTCAGTGGCAGTGTCTCACACGTAGAGCTTGCTGCTTGGCGAAATTGATATAGTCGGTGTGGTGGAAAAGTACTGAACTAACTGGTTCAATGAAGGCGCTAAACTAAAGCAAGTGTTTTTGCAGCTGGTGAGCAGATAAGGTTAAGTCAGCAACAAAGTAACATAACGGATTAACTGTAGTGTTGTTAGGCTAGTGAAGTTTTTAGAAGAGGAATATCGGCGGCGGCCAGGACGAACTGCTTCTAAATTCAGAGAAATAACCAAAGAAAATAGAGAGGGTTTAAAGATCTTAGTTTACAAGAAAGCAGTAAGTAGAAGGATGGAGTCATGTGTAGGAGTTCTCTGATTGCCATTCACTTGGGAGTGGCCAGAAACGATTATTTTACATGTGACTCAAGCAGCTCACGACTTCCGGTCCTTGACCAAGTATTCTCTGGGTAGCCAAAGAACATCGGTTAGAAGACGATCTCACGTGAGAAGGCGAAACATCCCCTGTACAGTGTTGTACGCTGGGTTTGGGACACGCCACGTAAAAAACGTCTTCAATGAAAAACAGATACAGAACAGAAACGGAAGCCGAAAAAAAATAACGCCCCAAGATTTGAATGACCCAATACTAAAAATAAATGGGCGGACAATTGACATGTAGATATCAAACATCAAACATATGGGAATCAAACTCCAAACGAATATAAAAAAGACTGTAACAATCTAGAAAAATATGTAATATCTACATATGTATTTATTTATAACTAGTCCGGCTTAAATTTGATCTCGATCATAAAAACTATTTTTCCATCCAGAAACTTTTAGCCACGCAGCATATACACACTCACCCTAATGTATGTAGCTTGTCGCAAGTATTTCTCTAGCATTTCGCAAAGTGGTCTTTTCTTATAAATGCATATTTGTCAACGCTTTTTGTTAATAGTGAGCGCAGTTTCGTGTCTATGTCGCCAAGCAGCCAGCTTCCCCCACATATACAAACACACGAACTCACAATGCAGCTGAATTGTTAGTGGCAGTGTCGCATGGTGTGCTTGCTACAAAAGGACTTGCCATAGAGCAAACATCCAGGCAAGTAATATAGTCAACTGTGCGGCTGACGTCGTAATTTGCTATGCGGCGCATGGCTGTCGCGCGCAACCGAAATGCAAATGTGCGCCGAAAATGCGCAAGAAGCGGCACACATTTTTTCTAGCGCAGCGACTTCATGAAATGCTGCGACGCTGTGGAAAAAAGTGAAGGAATCAAGCGAACGTGATGGTGACAGCTGTCAATTCGCGCGACTTGCTGCATGCGCTGCGCGACAACGACGCGTGCGTTCGCGCCGTTTTTCGCTTTTTTTGTTGCTCGTTTGCGCTTAAAAGCATTGCAGCAATGAAAGTATAAGGAAACTGCAATTGAAAGTGAATTATAATTAAAGCTTTAATTATGGCGTAATAGTGCGGCGTATTTCGGCAATAAGCGTCAGCTGCTTGTTCGTAAACTTTGCGCTTGGCGCTTAATAAATCCAGTTAAAATTAAAATTTTGCCGGCGCTGCTGCCTGCAAGTGCTCTCCATGCGTCTGGCTGACTTATTAGCGCTGTGCTATCATGATTACATTATTTGGAAAGTATGCAATAACTTTGCTGGCTTTTTGTGCGGCTGACACAGCTGTCATTATGTAACTGTATGTATATGGTTGAAAGTTGGGCGGCAAACTTTTGCGTGGCAGTAACTTTACGCCAACGAATGGTGACAGCATTCATTGCAACTATTTTTCACTTTTCTTAACATTTTTTGCTGCGTGGTTGGATAAATTTAACGAAATTTGTGGCAACGTCCAATATTGTGACGTTGTAACGAATATTACGCTTGTTTAATTTTTTAATTGGGATTTTTTACTAGACATTTTTCGAAATATTTAAATTAGCGAACACGCAATTTTTTACATGTTAAACTAAGTGTGCCAAATATGCTTTTCTTCAGTTATTGAATAAATCATTCACCTTTTACTAAAGATGTAGTGGCTAGTCGAAAAAGTCTTTTCGTATTTCTAGTAAAACTTCAACCCACTTTTTTATATTCTTAATGCACCAATTATGTACCATTTCGGTCGTCCACCTTTTGCCATTTTCTTCTAGAGACATTATTCCATCAGTGAAAAACTTTTCTGATTTCTCGGCGAAAAAACTGCGGCAAGTAATTTTCACAATCTTCTCTTGCAGCCAGCTTTACTCTATTAAGACAGTTCTGCATTGACCAAGACAAATGATAGTCTTATCTCTTACAGCAAACCTAACAGCTTTAAGCCACACTACTATGCTCTAAATCCAAAAACCTTTGATTTCACTTTGCAACACAAATCCACGCCCCAATTTTTTGGCCGCCGACACTCACCCAAAACGCGCTCAAATGCCAATATGTGTGTGTTTTCATATAAAAGAGGTATTTGGTGTGTCGCATTGTTTATGTTGCATTTGCGCGTTGTTGCTGTGGGTACAAAGTTCAAAAGTGTACAAAGCCATAAAATACGTTGGTTCATTTCAGCGCAGCGCCTGGCGCATTAATTATTTATGCTGTTATTTTATTTATGTGCGCCGTAACGCTCGGGGCGACATTGCCGTTGAGCCAGATCCCCCGTGTAAAGCGAGTGAGCACGTGTTGTGTGTGTGCATGTGTGTGCGTAAGTAAGCGTGTGCCTGCGGTCTTTTAAATGTAAAATTATTTACAAACCAAAATCGCAATTAAGTGCAGTTTTAACATTTGGCTTACGTCGTAAGTTCAAGGTTTTAGGGGAAAAAGTGCTGTCGAAAGTCAGTGCAAATGGAAACGCGAAACATTTATGGCAATGCATGAAAACATTTTAAAGTTTTGTAGGGAAATAGAGTGAAGGAAAAGTTCAGAAGATTTTTTTCGTAGCCAGCCAAGGTTTTTATCAGCTTCGGTAAGTTTATTTTTTAACATATTGTTCGAAAAATTCCTTTCTGTTTTAATATTTGTTTTTTAATGACTTTTATTTGACGGTATATTTTTCCATAGTGCTAAGTCCAAAAAAAAAAAAAAAATTGTTCCCTTATATAAATATCAGGTTCATCCTATTCATCTGTTTCCTTTCTCCATTTTGAAATACGAAGTATTCATGATTCCAGATTAAGTACCGCTAAGCTGAAAAAGAAAATAAAAATAATAATWATTTCACTTCCGTTTTTGCAAACACTTTAATTACCATGCCCGCCATTCATCAATGCTTTGTCTCTGTCTCATTGTGCGCTTGGCATTCATCATTACTCTGTGTAAAATTTATAGCCCAGCAATCCTGGGAAATCATTTCAAATGCAAATCGCTTTATTGTACACAACACCAGCGACAACAAAACAAAAAAAAAACCAAAACTCATGCTTTCTCATTAAAGCGCGACTGCCTGCATGGAACCTTAATCCGTTGTAGCGGTGAAATAGTAGAACAATAGCAAACCGCTAAGCGCGATACTTTTTAAGCAATCGTAGATCAGAAACAGCAAAGAAATACTGACACCAAATGGAGGGCGGCGAAATCGTTGAGGCAAGTAAGCTTGAAGATGTAATGAGTTTAAGAGGAACAATTGAAAGGAGTAGAAAAAAGCGCAGTGTTAGAAGAGAGCACAGATTAGAATGCATATACGAAAAAAGCAAGAGAGTATGCGGACTTACCGTTTGGAGCTGGAATTGTGTTTGGACCAAGAATGGTATTTGAAAAAGTGAAGGAATATTGAAAAAATTGCTGAAATTGACATTGGACATAAGACTGAAATATAGTCTTTAGCTAGAAATTCGAAATTTTATAACAACAGATCCTACAATATCCTTATATGAAAAATATGGATGGAAAGTAATTTTATCAATATAAGAATTCAGTCCGATGGAGTTATTAGAACCTCTTTGGAGAAGGAAATGAATAAGATGAAATGCAATGTAGAGAATGACGTAGAGTCTACTGCGAATTCTCCTCATACACACTCTTTCTCAAACTTAATCCTCCTCATATTCATTTTACGTAACTTCCATATTATTAATCTGTTACTAAGTTGTGAATATGTAGCAAAAATGTTGTTTAAAATTTAACACTACTCTTTTATAATGCAGAAATTGTGCTAAGTTTCTGATCGATAGGGAGTGTGTCTTTGCTTGTTTGATTTTGACTGATTGGGTTTGTGTCTTTGCTTGATTGATTTTGCTTTACGTAGCAAAGTTTCACACCAACCTTGAAAGTGGTAACGTGTTTTAAACGATCATTTGACGATTATAGCCTGACATTTCTAATACAAAAGTAGGACATCAAATAAGTAATACAGGTGCCCCAAAATTAACGAAATTTTTAAATTATCTGTCATTTTTAAAAGATTTCATAGTTGATGAAGTTAAAACACCATTCCGACCATATTTTGTATGAAGTTTTTGAATTCGAACTCCGGAACCAAGTTTTCATTGTTTTCGAAATATGTATTATTCAGTAATAAAGGCAGGTTGTTCTATCGTGTAGCGACCATTTTTACTAAGCCCAAGTTGTCAGCTGTTGATTTGATTTTTTTAAGGATTGCTATCACTTTAGTACATTAATGGCACCAAATTTAAATCTTACGTTTATTTTATCATTTGAGACACCCTTTATTTAATTTAGCGCCACAAACTCAATTATACTCTTTAGATCCGACTACTATATCACATAGCTACTATATCATATAGCTGCTATACAAACTGACCGATAAAAATTAGGATAGAGATATTTTTATACCCTCCCATTCCATTGTAAAAGAAATGCACCTGTTGGGTATTATCGATTCTATTTTTTAGTAAATTATTTTAAAACTCAACGCCACTCTTCTGAGCACCACAGTCAAGCATAGCTGACTTTCGGTTATCTGTTTTAAATTTTCGCTTCGCAAGCACAGGAAAAAGGATATTAGAGGAAATTTTCGCATTAAAGTTTCAGTCATTATGTGAGGATATGTAAATTTAACTGCCACTGAACCGACTAATGTCATGTGGGAAGTTAATATAAATTTTCAATTTCCGTAGCTGGTAACTACCGATTAGTGCATACATATATACGAGAGTGTTAGTTTGGAAGTTAGTTTAGTTTTAATGCTGTTAGAGCAGTGACCACAATTCGACTGTGGTAAGCACTCGACGACACTCACTTCTAAAAGTATGACCCACATTTTGTATATTGTGGTATTTTTAAGAAGTGAACGGCTAACAAATGCATTTCCGAAAGATTTAATTTAGGACAAATAATGCTTTCTATAAATCTTGATAAAGTTATTACTTGCTTTAGTAGCATGATAAAGTTGAAGAATGGTGAGATGAATGGAAATTAAAAAAAAAATGTTCAGTTCAGTTAAGGAAGTAAATTACAATTGTGCATTTCCGTACAATTTTTGTAGGCACTGTGACTGCAACTGCAATGCAGTAGAATCTGCGGAATAATGAGCATATAATGGCGCACCAACTGCTGCCTCTTAAGCTGTTTTAAATCTGTTATAGATAATATGGCTGAATGCATTAGCCGCCGATCAGCCGCATACAAAGCTGCAGTAGCGGAATTTCGCAGCGTAATTAGGTAATGCGATTATGTTTGTAAGTGAAACAATTTGATTGTGGTCGCTTCAAATGAGAATGCCAAAGAGGCTAAGCCCGGCGTAGTTAATTGAATTTTAAGCGCGGGGAGTAATAGAAATTAGAATTCGAACAAACTTCGCGATATTTGCAGGAACTTGTCAACTGAGTTGGCTTTTTTTCCAAATGCGCCTTCAAAATGACTGAAAATGAGAGTGATTTAGTTTTGTAAAAGAAAATATAAATAAAATATTTTTTTTGCAACTATTTAATTGAGTTTTTCAGTTTAAAGTAAGTTTTCGAGTTAGTTCCTTTTTGGTTGAACAAACTGTGTGAAATTAGTTAGTATTTTACTTATCCACGCACAAAAAAAAAAAAAAAAAAAAAAAAAAAAAATATAAAAAAAAAAAAAAAAAAAAAAAAAAAAAAAAAAAGTTCGATTACTGCCTCACAATATTTGCTGCTTTGGCTGTTTGTTGTTGTTGGCTGATTTTTTTTTTTTGCTAAAATATTTACTACTAAAATTATATGTATTATATATAAATCTAAAACTTTCAAAATGAGCAACATTTCACTAGTGCCAACCGCTTCCTCGTAGCCAGATGGTGATTTTCAATGAAAGTTGAACCAAATGTAAAGCAACAAAATTAGCTGTCATAAAAACAGGCATGTCATAACAAGTGACACTTGCAACACATACCTGCACGCGCTTATATATATGGTATATATATATATATTAAACACACACACACACTTGCGTTGCTTGCAAGCTATACAAGTACACTCGTGTACTTAAATGCGAATTTCCTCTTAAATGCCAATGACTGTGCGAAACATGCCAAAAATGCACTGTATTGGCAACAAAACGCACATACAACAACAGCAACAAATGTATAAAATGTGCAATTTGTGTCAATAAAATGAGTAATGCCGTTATTTCGTGCACTTGCGCCCCTAAAAGTGTGCTAATAAAAATGATGCGCTTGAAATGCATTTGTAGCACGTTAACAAATCTCGACAAACTTTGTTGCTGGACACTACAGAGGTGAGGTAAATCTTTCGCTAGTTTAAAGTGCTTCATATATTTACAGTTATAACTTCATTGTTTTGCACAGAATAGAATGCTATAATTTTTTGCACGCATATGGTTAATGCTTTGGATGGGGGTAGATCAGCTAAGAATTTTTCTATTATTTTTCCATAATATAGAATTATAGCATTTTTTAATTTTTCTTTAGATTTTTATGAAATTTTTGCTTTACGAAACCATTTTCATGCCTAACTTTAGTCCTGACTCACATACCTATACTAAGACCAAATTTAGGCTATATATCTTACTGCCTTCACAAAAGCATGCTTTAGTGGCTTTACAAGAATTTTGAAGTTTTCAAGGCACTAGCCACTTTCCATACCTAACTGAGGCTATGAGCGTGTAAATTACTCGATTTTTTCTTCTATAAAATTGAGTATGCAGGAAGTTCTACGAATACGGTTGCACTTATGCATTTTCCCTTACATGCATACATTTGCGCTCTACCCGTTGGCAGCGCCGCAGCTATTATTCTTAAACGAATGATACATAAAATATACACTAAAAGATTACATATGCCTTCGCGAAAATTTATGGACTGTGGCTTTGCGCTTTCTGCAGAGATAAAGAACTGCCATTTAAGACAAGGTCCGCGCGCCAGCTGCCTTTTGTGTGCAGTTTTGTAGCCAAGACACGCTTGAATGCTTACGGAGCTAAAATAAAATGTGAGATTTTTTACACGTTATATAACAATAAATTTAAATAAGTAGTTCGGTTTCGAATTGAATTGCAAGTCATTTATAAATAAAGGCCAACTGGAGCATGTATTTTTCATTTAATGAGCTGTTAAATGGATTGTAACTACTGCTTTGGATATATATGTATACATAGATGTATATATAGATTATATATAGATTAAAAAGATAGAAATTCAAAAGCCGGTCTCTTAGCCAAAATGAGAGATTTCATATTTAAATCTGCAAATATTTCTTTTACGGAGGTACCAGCTATTCAAGTCATACACGAAGCGGTTCTCATGTCAGTTCACCTATAACATTTCTCTACAAAAGAGTACGTCAAATATTACGTATACGCAATGTCATACCCACTCATAAGGCAGCAATCTAGTGGTTTGAAACTGACAGTAGTCAATGTCTACACATATGACAAAGCAAGTGTTCAAAAAAGTGTTAGCTATCAGTTACATTGTCAAGCAAGTAGTCGGTAGTCATAACTGCAACCGAGCTGTAAACAGATCACAAGTCTGCTTGGCACACATTCACGTAAAAATGTCAGGAGAAGTACGTGATATAAAGTTAGACGTTGATTCCGACAGATTGTGGAAATATAAACTGTCATGTTATGGTTTCCTTGGGAATATTTGTGTTTATGGTGCCATCACCATTTGTGTGTTTACGTACATGCAACCGAAGAGCACGTAAGAGATGCCTTTGTGTGACACTTGTGTGTGCGTGTGTCAGCTGTTGGACTGACTAAGTCAGTGTCAATCAGCTTGTCAGTCTAATGTGTGATGGTATTTCAGTGGCTGGCATTGTTTGCTGCGGTTTGTATGAGTTGGCAATTTTCCGTTGCTTTTTTGCTTTACAAAAAACATAAAACGAAATTTTGTATAAAAATTGGATTTAAAGCAAAATTAAATTTTCACCAAAATACCAAATTTTATATGAGAAACTAAATAGCTTTAGTGCACTCATGCATATTTTTGGTTAGGTTTTTACATACAATTCAGCAGTCTTTGTTATCAGCCCGAAATCTACAGTAAATTTCTAAAAGAAAGCGGAAATTCAGCTACGAACGCATATAAATGCTTTCGATTCCTTGCACGCAACGTGGACTTGAGTCTAGTTTGATTACGTTTGCGGTTTACGCTGTTAAAATATATATCGAGATTACGTAGTTCACTTGAACTCAAGCTGCAACACAATGGAAACAACATACAAACAAACACGTGGACGTTGCGCCCTACCTGCTGGCAATACCAAGAAAAATAGTCACGAATGCTTGTGAAAACAACAATTGCAAGCGCATGCGAGCACACCACAGACCTATTTATTGCCGGCTTACGTGCCAGCCATATACAGGTACATTTCTCCACCGCAATTTATATAAATAATCCACACTGAGTTGGCAGCAGATCGCTGGCATTACATGCTGCTGCGGAATTGCAACATCCGAGCTCCAATAAATCTGAGCTTAAGTCGCATAATTGAAGTGTGTGTTTTTGTCGGCATGTCAGTGCGTCACTGTGTAAGAGGCAAGTGCAATTGCAATGCATTTTGCCAGCTGAAGAGTGCCGTCAAAGCATATCACGTGCATGTATCGGTAAGTGATTTGCTTTTAATTTTCTTTTTAATATCTCTAATGTAATGCCAGTAAAAAAATAGAATGTAATGCCGGTGCTGCAGCGTAGTTACATACATAATAAAAGCAAATGAAGATGAGGCAGAGATGGCAGGCAAAAAATATGAATTAAATTACAAACGAAATAAAATTGTAATGCGGAAATGCAATTTTTCTCGCGTTCATGCACAGCATATTGCAGTGGAATTTGCGCGGAAGCGAAGAGCAGACACATGTATGTGTGCCTTGTAATATTTTGTAATGGAAATGTAATTAACAAGTTCCGTGGAACTCTGCATACGAGGAATTTTGAAGAATGAATATATGTATTAGGGTGGGCCGAATTTTTTTCTTCTATATAAATTTCTACAAAAATGTGGGAATTGTTCTACGGTTCATTCCGAACAACTTTGCCTGAGAGACTACTTGCAGAGGTGTGAAAGCGGTATTGAATTTCATGCGGATATCTCATAAACTGACACCGAAATTGTTATGATCTCTCTTCTTCGCATCAAAAATCGCTGGCTCGAAACCACCTAGTTTCGTAACCGAAATTGTTCCCCCAAAAAAGGATTTTCCGCTTTTTGACTCTCTGAAAATTAACCCGTTCTATTATCTATAAATCGAAATCGAACCATTTTTGAAGCAAATAGTAAAAGTAGACAAGAAATGTATCAAATACGATAATAATGTGTGAAAAATATCATGGTCCAAGCACCTCGACAGGTTATGCTGAGATCATCTAAGGAATCATCCACTATGAGCCGCTTTTTTCTGGTCGAAAGATTTATTCTAAATATAAAAAATAAGCTAAGGTTTGATTAGTAATACGAAAAGGCTTATTCGACTACTCAATATGTGATATAAAACAGTGTAGCTTTAGTTACTTGAAACTATTAAATCACTATCACGTTATTATAGTTGATAATGAAATCATAACATTTGCAAACGCTTCTGGCAAATAATATTATAATATTTTGGACCTATTTGTCGGCTATTTTCCGTATTGCCACTAAGCCAGCGCAAAACCAGCTGCCTCAATCCGCCCCTTGTAACTTACTTTGTAATACTGCGCTTCACAGCGCGCTTGTTTTTGCAAGACCGTCTGCATACAAAGGTAAAATTTTTGCAATTATCTATTTTACGCAAGTGTGCAACGGTTCTTTCCGCCATCCACATGTTATGTGCCACAACTTCAAGGTTAACCCTGACATGATGAGCAAGCGGGCGAAAATTGCATATCTTAATCAGAGAATGACAGTGAACGGCAGCGATGCAAACGAACAATGCGCGTCACTGATGCGCGCAGTTCAATCGGCTCAGGAAACAAGAAACGCGCTTTGCATATGTGTGCGCTCTTATACGCGACTGCATTGCGATTCCTGTGCACACGGTTGTAAATTAACGAGCGGGCGCTTGTTTACTTAATGAATTTGCTGCGTGTTTCCGCGTTTTTTACATCACGCTTTGCTGCCTGTTTTGATTATTGCTTCGATATGTGCCTTTGAGAGAACGTGTGTTACAGTTTGCTTTATGAAGTTGAGCTTTGCCTGACCAAATGCGTCAATTATAGGTGATACATGTGGGCGCTAAGACAATTAAGTGCAACAAGGCTTAGCACCCAAGTGAAAGCATCTTCCAAGATATGTTTTCTTTGCTTCCATTTTCATTTCGCCATTAGTTGGAATAAATAAATAACCAAGAGGCTTATAATTATCCTGAGCTGTTGTTTCCTTTTCGAGAAGGATGTGTCGCCTTCTCACTTTAGCTCGCCTTCAAACGGCTGTTTTTTGCCTACCCAGAGAATACTTGGTCTAAGAAGCGAGAGATAACGAGAGCGCTCCGTTGTTAACTCGGCTATAACAACGTACGCGGTTGCTATGCCAGTTAAGAAGAAGAAGTAGTTGCGGTTTCTTAGAACTAGCCCATAAACTAGTGATTTTCCTAATTTCAAAATAACCTAATTAATACATAACTGCTATAACAGAACTGTTTTGTACTACAGTTTTATCCTACCGACCCACAAACTCGTGAAATACCTCTCGCATTTCAATCTTCCTCATTCCACGAAATCTTTTGATGCCCTGCGAATCACTTTTCTCATTTTCAAGTATAGTATTATTTGGAACGTCCTCAGCTGGTGCTCTGCTGTCTCAAGTCCCAGGCACTTTACTTGTGAACGTCTTCATTATTATGCGCTCAGCGTGGGTGCACACGCAAGTGCTCTACTTTCACTAACGCTGCTCGTTATTTATGGAATCTACAATTACGCAGATGTCAGTGCTGTTGCGAGTAGTTGTTGGCGTGTGTGGCTGAGCGCTCAGCACGTTAGACGGAAGAGGTGGATAAATTTTCATATTTACTTGTAGTGCAGAGATCGAAGCTTGATAGCTCTATGCAATTTATTTTAGGTCATGCAAAAACTAATTTTATTTGAAATTAAAAAAGCAGCAGCCACACATTGCAACAACGAGCACACGAGCGCCACTAGGTGGTCCAGTGTTGTGTTCTTTTTTTCTCTACTGCACAATGTTCCCTCTTGTGTCGAGTGTTGTTGATGAGGGTGCTGTCAGCGCCTGGCTGGCCGTGTTTTCCCAAATGTGTTGTCTGTCGCATGGAAATATATATTGTGTGCTGCTATCAGCTTCAATGGTGCTTCAACAATATTTTGCAAATTTTATTGAGATACAAAAGCTTCGGCTACCATGAGCTAATGCATGCATACGAGTACACGCGCAAGGCTTATTGAAGTAATTTTTTTTCGCTGCATTTTATTTAATCTATTCAGTTGGTTATTGCGTGCTTTTTGTAGTGTGCCAATTTCATTTTGCATTTGGTCTGCCGTGCGTTTCTTGCTTTGCATACATTTCGTTCGGCACTTTGTTGCTCTTTATGGCCGCGGCCGCCAACCCTGCTGAAAGTGGGCGCTTCCGCTCGGCAATCAAACTTTTTAATAGGATAATTGAAAGATTGTTTTTTGTTGCGTGCAAAAGGTAAACTTTTTCCCACGTAGACTTTCGCCCTTTTGTCCGGCTTTGCGCTTTTCAGTTTGGACATTTTTAGTCCCAGATCAGTTAGGCGGAGGAGGCGAGCAAAATTGAACAGAAATTTGAAAATCTGCGTTCGACATCAAATATAGAAAAATGCTGATAAATTAAGCGCGGTTCGCAATTGAGGAGTGTTTTGGCGGTTTGGGTTCGAAGCTTAATGATTACGTGTAAGTACGTCACCTGAAAGTATTTCTTACTACTTAAAATTGGAATTAAATAAAAATT
>NW_017536741.1:1320161-1325447 GCF_001853355.1 Bactrocera latifrons | reverse complement strand
TAAAATCTCACTTAAATTAAAATCAAATCAATTTTAAATTGAAACTAAATTGTATATAAAATTTCTTACAGGGTCTTCTTGCAGTAGCATTGCAAACCACTTTTCGCTTTTCAGTGACTGCCTTTGTATTTATTTTGCGCGCACTCGTGAAGTTTTTGTGTTTTATTGGCTTTTGAAAATTTACAAACTCATTTCAGTCGTAATTGTGCGGTAATAAAATGCTTTATTGCCTGGCCTTTGCCAATTTTAAGTTGTTTATTGAATTTATTAAATTATTTTCAATCGTATGACGATAAACGATGTTGAAATTATAATTTATATAACGCAGTTATTATAATGAAAAGTTGGCGATTTCACTAGGGATTTCCTCCGTATATATGCATATCACCCACTTGTTGTGAACAACTTTGACCTAGATTTATTTCAAAAGCAACAAGGCCACATAAAATGCTTAAATTTGCATGGAAGTTGTTGGAAGTGAGAACATCTCATTACTTCTATTTTTATGGTACTTAGTAGGAATAAATTGAATAAACCAATGCCATATTGGGCAAATATATTGGTTTTGAGAATTATTGAAATTTAGTTAGTATAGAAGCAGACAATTCCACTAATATTATTCTAGTTCTAATTCAACCATAAAATTCTAAAAATTATATTTAAAGTATATGCTCTTAATTGAGATTTGCCTACACCACGATTCCACGAAACTTCACAGCAAATTGAAATTACTGTTACAGATTATGCGCTCCCAACTTAAACCGCTTTAATACGCAACAAGTTTAAGCTGGAGAGTCATAAAATTTACGCAGCCAAGCGTGGCGTTCATTTCAATTCAATAAAGCTTCTTCGTTGCACACCCACACACAGTTCTTCTGCTGCACACACATACCTACATGCATTGAAATACCACGAAAACCGCTATTTGTTGCGATTGTTGGCAAAAAAACGTGCCAGACAACAACAAAGCCAACAGTTGGAAAATAACCGACAGATAAGTTACCGATTTACCTTTGAAGCAGTATGTATAGTATTTTAATATTTATAGCAAGGACTACAACATATTCCTTTGGCGTATTGGCCTATCGTTGTACGTTATTAGTGCGTGGTGGAAATTCCATTTACATACAATTTACTGCAATAAATACATGCTACTGCAACAGATAAGCCTTTATATGGTCCACAAGGCTGCGAAAAATATCATAAAGCATTTTTCTTTGAAATATCACAACACCAACAAATCGTTGACATTTTTGCCCAAGGACACTACGAAAATAACTGCAAGCGCTCTGTGCTTGGAAGATGACAGCTAAAATGCTGTTGGCAAGCGCCGCACCAAAACAATTACATGCAGCACTAAAGTGAGGAAGAATATTTGAAGCAGAAGGCAACAAACAAAAAGTGGAAGAAAATATTATAGTGACGAAGAAGACTTTATTACAGCGCGCGACTAAGTTGTGGCGGCGGAGATGGCGTGACGCGCAGCAGCGGGAAAACCGGAATTTATTATTATTTTTATTGAAAAACGCGGCGGTTTTGTTGGTGAAGTGCGCCGGCGTTTTAAACACTTTACTTTCGCACACGCTTTTGTTGACTTTGTGAGTGTTTACTCACTGCGCCGCGGCGAAGTGCGGCGCTATGCTGCACAGAGGGCAGACTAGTTGAGGAATCTTTGGTTTGTGTTTAAAAGAATTATGGAGAATGTCTGCGGAAAAGAGCGCTGAAATTTGCATTGAAAATTTAATTCATGAAGTAGCCGAGAAATGCTGAAATTTTTCCGAGCGGCGGCGAGTTTATAAATAATGCATAAGGTCAAGGAAAAAAAATCAAAAAAATAATATTCAGAAAAAATTTATGTAAAAAAATATTATTAAATACTAAATGAAGAGAAAAAATGTGAAGGTCTGGGTTGCTGAAAGTATAAATATTGTTGTTTAGTAGCACGCTTTTAGGCGCAATTTCTCACAAGAGCTGAGTTGTAAACGGAGCTGAACTGAGTGACTTTTATTTACTCGCATACATAGCTAAGCCACAAAAACTACAACTACTTATTAATAAAATTCCCTAAATGTCCGTTCCTCATCCAAATGCTCACTGGGTTGAGGGCAAAGCCATAACCATTTAACTTACACTTTATTGGCCACTCATAAACTAACAGCCACTTAACAAGCAACTTAAGTAAAGAGTACAAAGTAAAGAGCAGTGCGCATAAATACAAACACACACATACAGATGTATATACACGCTTCCGTGCGATTACACGTTACGTGTTGTTAAATAATTGCACTTATGTGTGCCAGTCAAGGCGCTGTTTGCTCAAGCATGCCTTAACTTTGTAACCACTAAGTAAACAGTGAAGTTTAGCGCGCCTCGTACTTCCGATTATTGCAAGGCGTACGCATAAGTTAGTCATAATGCATTACTTATGCATCAGGTGCCAGCTTTTATTTCGCCATTTTATATCAAGAAAGTAAATATGCTTAAAGCAGAAATGGCAAGAGTGACTAACACATGTGCGGCGCTGACTATAAGGGCGCACTAATGTATGTGTGTGCATTTGTTCATTGTTACTCGTAGCTGCGGTGTGTGCGTTGTCTCGCTGTCTGAGGTTTATGCTCTCCACTTTCATGGCTGTTTTGGTGCTTTTTACTATAAGAAAAGGCGTCGCTACCATTATATTTCTGGGCATGTGTGTGATGTGAAAACATTATCATTTGGATGTGTCGCATGTAACAGGTTTACTGAAAAGTAACCGGCCTACCAGAGAAGAACATATTTTTTTTGGCAAAATTAGTTTCTTATTCAACATAGTTGCCTTCAAGGGTGATACACTGATTATGGCGACTCTAATGCTATTTATGTAGTACGATTTGTCTTTTGCTTCATAATAGGTCTCACTTTCGACGATCACCTCTTCAATCGGCAATGCGAATGCGACATTCTTTTGAGATCTGGCAACAGGAGATAGTCACTGAGGGACAAATATATAGAATTCTCAAGCAAATGGTAGTACGCTTCATGGATTTTTGCTATCATTTCCATTAACTTGTGACACGGTGCACTACTCGGATGACTGACAATTGGACTGCGGGGAGAAATGCATGGCTCCCTCATCCATTCATTATCATATTTCGATGCAAAAAATTGCCTTTATTACGCTTGAACATCTCCAATCACTGCTACGAATCATCAATTCGTCGTTGTTTTTGATTATACCCCAACATTCGTGGATGACATGATATATTCATTCAACTGATATCTGTAGAGTGCCTGCTTTCTCGAACTACTTCATCTTACAGTCATCCAAAACTATTTTGTGGGTTTTTTTTTTTTTGATATTTTCGTCGGCAACAACATTTTTTGGGTAACCACCTTTTCACTGTCTTCAGTGCTCATTTTATCACGTCTAAACTTACTAAACCATTGTTTGATGGTTTACATACCGGAAAGTCATCATCAAGCCAAGTTTTTACTTTAACTGCATTTTGTCCCTTATCAACACGCGAAACTCCTTTTTATACATTTTTTCACAATAACAAAAGTTGCCTCACTCAAAATGACATAATTCACAAACTAACGATCCGACAGCTGTCAAGCTTATTCATGCGCCTTTCAGAGATTAGAGCTAACTAAAAATTAAATGTATTCAAGTCTGTGCGTCAGGGCGGGGACATTTCAATTGACCTGTTATGTAGCATTTTATGCAGGCGAGTAGGAAATATAGTTCGAAATAACAGAAATCCGAAGAGTTGTTTCAGAGCATACTTATTGGTTACATTCAGGCAGAAGTAAAATTCTGGCTTAAAGAAAAATAGCATTTGAGTCACCCTGTGTCCACAAATATGGAATTATGTATAGTGTATTACAAAAGCACACATAAAAGATTACATAAGTCTGCATTTACTTGCGTTATGGGCTGAATCCGTTAGTAGACCCTTCAAGTATATCACTATACTGTACTTAACTACATAAAGAATCTACTAGCAAAGTGGTGTCTGGATAAAGTAAAAATATATGTATGTACTCACAAACTTGCGCATAGAATAATTCAAGTTCACTGCGATGTCCAACTGTGTCCCTGTCTGCGTGTGTGTGTGTGTATGTCTATTTGACTGCTTGTGGTGTTTGCATTAGTCAAACGCGGATTATATTTGCTCACTCAGCAAGCACTCACATATTTATATGCGCCAGCGAGTGAGTCAAGAGTCAAAGTTCTGCATTTTTATGCGACTTTTTCGCCGCTGAACGGGAAAAGTGAAAGTAAACTCATAAGTGGGTACCAAATTGAATGCGAGGATATGCTTTCTAGTTAGCAAGCACACACATCTAGCCGTGTTTGTTTGTACTTGCATGTATATGTATGTATTTCAGTTAAGCAAATTTTTGCAGCACACATTTGGGCGTACGCGCGCGCACCAATCCGAAACGCGATACTTATGATCATGCCGGAAGACACAGCTGGTTTCTAAACACACACACAGTCTTCATGTATAAAAGTAGTAAAGAAAAAACTCACTCGCTTTCATAAACAATTGCAAGCAGCTACAAAAGATTGCTTGTAAATATTTTAGTACCTGCACACATGTTCACATAATTTCGATTATTTGCTCATATTGCTAGATGTGTGTGTGGGTGTGTGTGCGACGACGTGTAGGGCTTTAACCGCCGTCACTTTGCCAAAATTTTCTCTCGTCAACACCGCATATGCTAATTAAAAATTTATATGCCAGTCAGGGCGCCAATAATCTCTAAAGCTAACATTGCTGGTGCTAAGCTGCGTGTCATGCCCACACACACATATACATACATGTATGTACATATTGTATATTAAGTCATTATGCTTATTACTTTTTGTTGCTTTCGTTTCATAAACATTATTGCAATAATGGCTGAAGTTTTCCAGCTGCTGATGGGTAACAATGAGAAAAGTTCTGTAAGCGCGAAGACAAAAGACAAATATGATTTCTGTGAGAAGAACGTACGGAGTATCAGCTGTGTATATTTTCCCCTCAGAAAGGTTTCAAATTTGAATAAAATTTATGTAATGGATTATTTGCTTTCACTGTGAGTTCAGTGTGCTGAGAATTATTATGAAATTACCAAAGGACAGTAGAGGGTAGACTAATAACTAATACTCATACACTCGACTAGCAAGCATATTGAGACCAAAAATATTCGTTTGAAAAATGGTATGCAAGAAAAAAAAAAGAAGAGGTTCATTGAATAATTTTGGTTGCAATAGAAATTTAAATTATAGTATAAATTAAAATTTAAAATAACGATCAA
>NW_017536741.1:1221835-1318756 GCF_001853355.1 Bactrocera latifrons | reverse complement strand
AATTAAAATAATTAAAACTAATTTAAAAAGTAATTTAAAATTAAACTTATAATTGAAATTTAATTTCAATTTAAGCTTAAAATTGTGATTAAAATACTTAAAATTAAAACTAAATTAATTAAAATTGAAAATAAAATTTAAGCTAAAATTAAATGGAAAATTTATAGTGAAACTAAATCTAAAATTAAATTTAAAGTTAAGGCAACACATTCTTTCAACCTTCTGTGTCATTAATATTTATGTGCTTTGCTTGTATTTACCGTTTTAATTTCGTTAACCTAAAACCGTTCTACTAATCACTTAAGCAAGTACTTAAGTTCATTTGTCTACTTGTGCAACAACTTTTCCATTTGAAAATAATTAAGAGTACGTAAGAGAGTTAATTATCCATTGTTTTTGCTTTTATTTGCAGCGCAGGCACTCAGCGTTCGCGAAAGCTGTTTAAGGTGAGTGATTAAGAAAAGGCAAAACCTTTACCTTGAAACCTTAACTCGAGCGATTGTAAAATTGCTGCTATAGCATTAATGAGCGAATCGTAAAAAATGGCGAATGGAAAAACATAAAGAAAATACAAAATAATTTAAACTGCGAGTTTATAGCAACTCTTTTTTTAACGTTGCAATAAATTACTGAAAGCAAAAGTACTAACAGAAAGTGGTAAAACTTTCCTTTACCGCCTGAAACGTTAAATAAATTGTAGTTTGCCTTGCTACCAAGAGCAAAGTCATCCCAAATTGTCGCAAAAAGTTTTAAGTGCAAAAGAAGACTTTTGTCTTTGTGCTTAAAAACATTTAAAGTTCGATATTTATTGTTTGCGCTGGTCCGCATTACTAAATCCGTGAGTCATAAACAGTAAGAAGCAAAATTGTAAAACAAACTTTTGCCAGAAAAAACTGAAACTTTACAGCCACCGATGAGGACAACAGTGCTATATGCGCGTTGGTGTGTTTGGAAAATACCTGTTGATCATACACACTTGCACTTTACACTCTTCTATTTGCAGTGCTATCGCTGTGTATGTTCTTCATTGACTGACAAGTTTACTGCAGCCACGCACCTTCTACGTGCCACACCTACTTACTTACTTACATAGAGTCGATGTAGCTGTGCGGTGTTGCAGCGCGGTGTGGGCTAATTTAAAATATGCTCAAACTAAGCTAAAGTAATTTCTAGTTATTGACATATTTTCAACTTTCTTCGCAACATGAACTTTTCTCTCTTCGTTGAATCGGTCGGCGAAAAGCAAAAAGTAATTTCCCTTTCGTTGATTTAGTGCTATTCGCCGTTCAACTGTTTGTTTATCAGCACTCGGCTTTGCTGTTATTGCCTTCTATAACTGCATATGCTCTGCGTGAACCGCAAAATGCCGCAGGCGTAGCGAACTTTGATCTGGCGAGTCTTATCTGATCAACAATGTGGTTATTAGCATTTTTGCCTTTCCACAGTAGGAAAATGTAAACTTGCCTAAACTGCAACAGTTTAGAACCAATACTACGAGTATGAGTCGGATTATCTTATCCACTTTGGTTGGCTTATAACAGATGGACAAAGTTTCAGTGCCTGCAGCGAATTTCTGCCTTGCGAGTGTGTTTTCTAATATCTTACTTAACAGTTTGCTCCGTTTCTGGTGTTGCCACAGTGTAATAAATACAAATATGGGTTGGATGTTGTCATAAAATTCGGGTTTACGAAAGCTTTCTATAATTTTTTATGCACTTAGTTATATGAAAATAGCTGTGATTAAGCTTTGCGCCTAAGTGTAGGCAACGGACATAATAAAAGTCCAAATAAAAACCAAAGGCGATTCAATTTTGTCTAATCAAATGAGTTCGTAGTAGGTATATTCACTTTTTGCGCTGAACTAAGTGAAAACTTTCAATTTCCCAACAAAAATAGAAATTTTCTCTAAATACCCTTCCTGTTTCTTTCATGGCAAACATTTATATAATGTCGATCTTATTTATTTATGAGAGTTTAAAGTCTGTTACCGCTTTCTAATGATCTATTTTTTATACCCTCAAATTTAAATAATTTATTTTAAGTTTGCTTTGAAATTTGTAAGAAGAAATTTAGAGACTCTGTTAAAAGTGCAAACAATTATGAGTGAGACGAGCTGAGTCGCTTTGGCCATCTTCTGCTCTCTATGCGTCTGTCTGTATATACGCGAATTAGTACCTCCGTTTTTGAGATATCGAACTGAAGTTTTGCAAACGTGCTTCCTTTATTAGCGAGCTTGTAATATGTTGAAATGGTCGATATCGGACAAATAAAATATATGGATGTCATACAAACTGAATGATTAAAATTCGGTTCTTGTATGGGCAACTTATTTTTTGATGAGATATCTTCACGAAATTCGGCATAGATTATAATCTGAGACAAAAACGCAATTTCCGAAAAAAAAAGTTTGGATCGGATCTTCCATACAAATTGAGAGATTACAATTCAGTCTTTATTACTTGAGGAGATATCGCCACAAAATTTAACTTTAATTATTATCTAATTATTATTGTGTTATTAATAACACAATTTCCGAAGAAATTTTTCATATCGGAACACTGAAGTATATAGCTATCATATAAATTAAACAATCAGAATCAAGTGCTTATAAGGAAAAATTTTTATTTCATGAGATATCCTCAAAAAATTTGGCACAACTTATTTTTCAATGCCCCGCTACAATCTCCGATGAAATTGTTTTGAGACACAATAGCATATAGCTGCCATACAAAAACCAATCAAAATTAAGTTCTTCCATGAAATAGTTTTTATTTGTGAATATCTGTTTTATCTAAATTTAATATGCACGAATAACTACAATAAAATTGCTTTGGCATGACTAGAGTGTCTGTGAAAATATTACATTGCATATAAACTTTGCAAAGGCAATAAATTATTAGAAAATATGACGCGCTACAGATATTATACTACTTTGCAAGCAATATTTTATGTAAATATATGAGTATGATATTAAAATATTTCAAATTAAATATTAGAATTTTATCACTGCTAAAAAGTTACAAGATAATTTATGAATTTGAGCACGCATATTGCCGCTGCAAGGCTTGAATTCATGCGATTTGTTTGTTAATAAAAATTATGCCAAAATATGACTAAAGGGCACATAAATCAAACAAAAGTGTTTGCTTTTGCTACAAATTTAGCTATAAATTTTCTAAAGAAATTTTATTTGTCAAAAAACCCATATTTCCATTCATGAAATATTTTGTCTACTACAATAATTTAACACAAAATTAATAACAATGATTTGAGCAGCGAATCTGAACAAATTTAACGAGAGAAGTCAAAAACAACAAGCTAGATTTCATTAATCTTTTAAACCGGCGTGAACAGCAAGTATGTGGGCTTTAAGAGCCAATACTATAAACGAAGTAAGAAGCATATTTTGGGCACATTTGCACAATCACTACATGCCAAAAGTTATTGCCGCTATTCCACAGCTGAAACAGCAATATACAGCGCACCAACGCATCAATAAAGGACATGGGCAGCAGCGCCGATATATACGATTATTGTTCTCAGCCATGTTGCAAGTGACACGACGACGACAAGTGACCAAATGCGAGATTGTTGCAGTTGAGTGAGCTGGTTGGTCGAGGCATTATCACTCATTCACAGCAACAAGCAGCCGCTTGAGTGGGCGCGATGGGAGCTTCCTAAGCACACATACATGCGCARATATGTGTACTGCATGTATGTATGTGTGTGCATGTGTAATGCCCGTATAACAGTTATAACTCAGTGAACTGGAAATGTGCACGCCAATGTGGATCAGCGCAATGGCAAAGCAAGAAATAAAAGAGCATTTTACTTAAAAGTATATAAATGAAAAGGCAAACATCTTCAAAGTATTTATATTTAACTAAATCGTGGGCGATGAGGCGCAGTGGAAGGAAGGCGTGGTGGGCTTTGCGCTTCATTGAGCATGTACGCTCTTCAATTTCAGCAACAGTTTCGGTTTCGGTTTCAGCTGCAAGCAATCTCGACGACGTTTGCCTCAAATTGCGAAGTTAAACTGTGGCAGACGTTAAGTGAGTTGCATGTGTGTTGGTGCTATGTGTGTGTGTGTGTGTGTGTGTATAGCAGCCGCTGAGTTAGTAACTTGAGTGTGTGTATACTCGAGTCGTGTGCGTCAACAGGCAATGAAATTATCAACGCCAATATTAAACGAATTTAAAACAACAAAATCGTCTTTGCTCAGCGTACACGCAGCATATGTTCGTCCGTCTACATATATATGTAAATGTTTATGTGCACCTTGGTATTTGCGTTCAAATGCTACCCGCCGCTTCGGCTCCTCGTTGCGGCGCTGTTCGTGCATGTACATGCCAACTATTGACGCTGCCCGCACACATTCCTTGTTGACTTCTTCCTTGCTCTGCTTTGTAATCGGAAAGTGTCACTGAGTTTATTCTGATTTAAAGCAGCGACATGTTTGAACTGGAGCTGTAGTTGTAGCGTATTTTCATTTGTTTACTCGTGTGCACTGTGTATTTGACAGTTCGGAGCATTCGGACATTTTCTGACACTTAAGTGGCACTCGAGTATGAAACGATATCGAAATAAACTTGCGACTTAAAGTGGTTGGAAAGTTTTCTGAGTGGAACGAGCCGGAAAAATGGGTTGGCATAAAAATGTTATTATCCCCAGTTGGAAAACAATTTTTAAATGGTTTTATTTTTGCTTTTATTTCTTAGAAAAACATTGACTTCAGATTACTTCAAGGGATCAGGGCGTGTTTGTGGGTCTTTCTCCATTATTGCAATGAACTTTTTATTTCATTTTTATGAAAATCCACTGATGTGAACTTTTTGTGATATTGTTGTTGATTTCTGTTGATTCTGCATAATAATCAGGCAGCTAAAAGCTTGAAAGGCAGCAGAAAGGGGGAGAACCATATCGGTAGCGGTATTTAGGTCAGGCAAGTTAAGTTAGTTATAGAGCAAGTGTTTAAAGTAGTAACTGTAAAAGGTGACCTAATACAAATTTAATCAGCAAATGGAGTTAAAATGAGAATATCTTATAAATATATTAGAAAATACTCTGTAGCCACACACAAATATGGGTAGGCGAAAAAATCTTTTCGTATTTTGTCAGTAGATGTTGTTGCAGTCGTATATTTCAAGTGCCACCCGTCACATAGTCATAGCTACATTCAACCCAAAAAATTAAATAAATAGGGCAAGTCGAAAAAATACGAAAAGACTTTTTCGGCTACCCAATACATCGGTTTTCCGTACAAAACTGTGTTACATTTTCTGGGCTACTCACTTACCAGAAAGCGTTTTGCAACATTAATTAGTACTATATTATAATAATATTTAATTAGGCGTACGATTCCAAAGTATACATACATATTTGGCTTTATCCTTTCATCAAATACAAATACAATATTCCTGTTATGCTTGATACCATATTTAGTAAGCTCAACTCACTAAAAGTTTATGCTGATTAAGTTGTTTGATATGCTTGACTATGATTGGTCTTTAGACGGCGTCTGCCAAACTATTGAGACAAGCCTGACGACGCTGCGTATACGTAGCGTAACTTTTGACTAGGAATATGGCCTTCAGACACACGCGCGCACTAACAAATACACACTTATACTTATGCAAATTTATGAAGTATATCTGCAGCTAGTTGGCAGACAGACACAAATCCACACGCCGGCATCACAACTATTTGGAATATGCGTGAAAACGGATGGGCGCAGTTGCGTGCGAAGAGCTAATGGATATGAAAGCTTGCTGCAGCAATGAAGATGCTTATCGGTATCAATGTTGAAACTTGTCTGCTGATGCGGGTTCCAAAGCAAGTTTCATTATGCGTGTGTCACGTGTATGTATACATATATATAGTTTAATATATATCAATTTCTTGTTTAAGTTTAATATGCGTGCTAGTTTGTGACAAGCGAAAAGATAAATGTTGAATGCTTGCCAGCTGAAGAACGAGCGTCTCTCGGTGTCAAAATTTACAAAGGCGATTGTTAAATAGAGCAATATTGTCTGATTTGGAAATTGTAGATGGATTTCTGATTATGAGTTGTTTGTGTTAAATATTTTTTGTTGTTCATTGCCTTGGTGCGACTCTGTGGTGAGTTCTAGCTTTGGTTTGTATGACTAATTTTATTGCAAGATTCTGTGCTGTTATAGCATTGGATTAGACGAAATTATAACGAAATTTTATATATCACAAAGGTATTTTTAATTTATGCTGACGTGCTGAACAAGATTTGAGAAGACTAGAGAATCTTGTAGGCAACTTACCTTCAGTTAGGAAATTCCTAAAAATTACCAGGTTTAACACTTTTTATACCCTATACAGAGTATACTTAGTTGACCAATAAGTTCGTGGCACTCCGAAGGAGTCACCGGAGACTCTATAATATATATATACTATATACATATGTTTATAAATTATCAGTGCCACGAGTTGAATTGATTTAGACATGTTCGTCATTCGTTTGTATATATGTGCAGTAGTCCTTTAGTGTTTTAAATATCGACCTGAAATTTTACACACGTCTTTTTCTCCTTGAGAAACTTGTTATTTGTCGGAACTGGTGATATCGGAACACTATAACCATACAAACTGAACGAATGGAATCAAATGCTTGTATGGAAAATTTTTTTAGTTTAAGAGATATCTTCAAGATATTTGACATGGATAATTACCCCTAAAGCAAGGGTACAATCTACGAAGAAAACTTTCAGATCGAGTCAATATAACATATAGCTGTCATACATATTGAACAATCGGAATCGAGTGATTGTATGAAAAGTTGATTTATGTGATGAGATATCGGCATGAAATTTGGACAAGATTATTTTCTTATACAAAGGTGCAATTTGCAAAAAAAAATTTCAGATCGTGTGACTATAGCATATAGCTGCCATACTAACTGAAGGACCCAAATCAAGTTCTTATATGGACAACTTTTTTTCATTTTAAAACATATACTCAAGAAATTTGACATAAGGTATTACCCAAGACAACCAGGTTATCTTCGAAGACATTTTTCAGATCGAGTCACGTTCTCGTCAGGAATATTTTGTATTTGCGAGGATTTTTAAAGCTCTTCAAAAGAAGTTAACGCTTTTGCTTGCTTTGGATTGCCTTACACAAAACTATCCCGGAAAATATTTATTTAATTTAATATTTAAATCTCTTACTGTTCCACACACAACCTGATCTGTTCGCTCCAAAGAGCTGCCAAAGCAATTGTGGATATTTCTGCCCAAAAAAATTTCCATTTCTACGAATGAGTTTTTCTAAAGCACACTCGAATGCACGAAATCGTGAAACTTTCGAAGTATTTGTGAGCAGAATGAAAATGCTACAATGCAATGTGTGCATGAATTATTCTATTCCGCAAGCTCGCGCCATCTCATAACTTTAATTATATTCATGAATATAATAAGCATAAAGGGGAGCCAGCAGCCGTAATATGCTCAGCTGCGCAGCCAAGTACAAGCGCATATGCAACTATATTTGTAGTAAGCATGTATGTGTGAGTTCCTTTTACGTTTCCTTTTGCTGCTGCTGCTGTCGAAGGTTGTGGCGGTGCGACAAGCAGCAGGGCAAGCGCGCATGCAGTATAATGCAGTAAAAGCATGCATTAAATATACGAGTACAAGGATGCAAGCGGTTGCGCCGCACTCACAGGAGAGGGTAACGGAAGATGTTAAAGTAGCGCGAAAATATATGCACTGCATTAAGGCAAGCAAAACACAGCAATAATGCAAGTAAACAGCAGGAACCAGCAACGAATGTAATGCAGCGCATTAAGGTCGTGCAATAAATGTTGGATTGTGGAAAAATGCTTCGGCGACTATGCACACATGATGCTATAGGTGTACTAATATTGCGTTGCACTTAGTTAGTTGGAAAACAAGACGATGGGCGAGGCTGAAAATACAATGTTTATCTAAAATTGAGAGCCAAATTGCCTTATGATTAACCTTAGATTTCAAATAGTTCTATAATTCCGTTTACACAACTTTTTGTAACAGACTTTTGCACAGCAATTCCGCAGAACTTCTTGAAATTTTTCGAAAATATTTCCTTCCTAAAAAATCTCTCTTACGACTGTGAAAAATAGCTTTTGAATGAAGTATAAATGATAAAATGAAAAACGGAAAGGAAAATATATGTGACATAATCATATTATCTGCATGCCACGTACATTATTTGTGAAAATTTCTCGGAAATTCCATTAAGTAGCGTTATTATTATTATTAAAGTTACACATTTTCAATGAGCAAGTGAGGGAATCTGCACTTACAGTGCACTTCTGAGAAGAAAAGCAAGAAGACCTGAGCTGCCTCGCTTTTAAAATGGCTGTCGTATAACGAAGACATACTTAATAACACTGATTCTCTTTCTGCTTCACTTCCTCCATTTTTCTCACCAATACTTGGTGTTGGTCTTTTATCTGCCATGCCAGCTTATGTACAAAATTAATATTATATAATATTCTGCTGCTTATGCTTTGGTATTCCATTAAAAGTAAATTGTTTATTTTATTGCACATCAATTGTTGATATTAAGCCAATTTCAGTTCGCAGTGATTGAAATGCGCTTATATTTCGTCTCCACGTCAATGAAGCCGCTGTTATGACGCATAAAAGCGCACAAAAATAATTTGGCGCATAAAAGGCCAAAATTAATGAATCGTTATAAATATTATGGGTGATGAATAAGGCTACTAAAAATACGCTTTATTAAAAACAAACCGTCTTTTTCTCTCAAGTATATAAATAGCGTTACAACAACAATAATTTCCAAAAACAATAATTTGTGTGTATAGTAACGAGCTACGTTAGTTGGATATAGAAGATACATACATGCATATCGAAATACATGGAAGTGAGTTACGTCAGGTTATGTGGATGTGTTACAGCTTAAGCGATGCAGATTCAACTAGAGCGAATAAGTTAACCGATATATTGGGTAGTTGGAAAAGTCATTTCGTATTTGTAATCAAACTTCAACTTACTTTTTGTATATGTAGTCTAATAAATAAATAAACAAATTTTTCCGCTAGAGACATTATTACGTCAGTGTAAAACTTTCATCACCGTACCTCTAGGAATTCTGGGTTAAGGGGTTAGGTGGGTTTGAAAGTTTCCAAAAATTTATATTTTTTGTTTGCTTTATTAAATTCTACAATACCTCTAGAATATAGTCCTAAATTTTGAAGTTGATCTGAGCAATAATTTCGGAGATACAGCATTGAGAACTTGTGCAAGTCTTTAAACGCGTTTTTCTCACAACTGTGTTTTTGAAGTCGGTGGACACGATTTCTCGTAAATTTATCGACCGATTTAGTTCGTATTGTGTACACGTTTTTGAAATAATATTATCTAGTTATTGAACGAAGGATTTTTTCTTGTTTCATTATAACTTATTTTTCTGACCAAAAATGCCGAAAATTTTACCAAAAATTTTTTTTTTCAAAGTCCGAGAAAAGAAGGACAATTTTAATATTTCTGTATTTCCTACGTATTTTAAAAACGAGATTTAGATATGTACTAACAGAATATGCTTAGTTTTTTAATTTTATATGAACCAATAATAAGTTATGCTGTCCAGGGCGAGAGCACTTTTTTGAGAGATACCCAGGGAAATGCGGTCTCAACGGCGGAATTTTCAACATTTTTGTATTGAAATTTCAAGAGATATTGTTCGAATATACGAGTATACCGTTGATATAACCTGTTATATTTATCAAATATATGATTGCTTGTGTTAAAAAAAAATCATAAAAATACCTTTTTTTGTACCTCTGAAACCCACCTAACCCCTTAAATAAATTCACTAGTTATAAAAACTAGCTTTACCTATGATTTTGAAAAAAAAAAATTATTTATAAGTTTTCTAAAAAGACTCAAAGTATGACCTGTGCATCAATTATTCAAAATAAGCACTCAATTCTTCAAAATAAAACCCTGATATATTCATTACCAACATAATAAAAAAATAATAACAATGATTTTTCCCGAGGAATGCATTCATTGTCAATATTCGATTACTTTTCAGTATACAAACAAGTCACTTTCTATATAAATAAGAATTTACACTGTGCCACTATATAAATTACAGCTGTGTTCATGAAAATAAAGATATATCGTTGCTGTTTTACAATGACACGCGATTCAAGCGGTGACGACTTTAATTATATTGATGAAAGCTGCCGTTGATGCGGTCAAGCGAACAAGTCAATCAACGGCTAAATATAAAATGTAGGAAGGCGTAGCCAGTCAACAGCACACACATCCCTAACTATAAATATGCTTCTTATACAAACTTGAGCAGGTTCTACACTGCGTATACTTCATACAAACTTTGACGCTTTGCAGCTCTCATGCTGTTGTTGTCGTTTTGCCTTTATGGAGAGTCATAAAAATAGACACTTGTGTGCAGTTAAATTTACCTTTCGATATAAATAAATTATTTTCGTAATAAATAAATTTGGAAATAAATATTTGTTGCTATGAATATGAATTGGTAGTGCAGTTTCCGCATTTTTGCTTTTGTTCAAATTCAATTTCGTAATTTAAATTTGTGTTATTTAGCTTCAACCAGCTTGAGGTTTTTTCAAATTGTCAATTATGGACTACATATTTGGAATTTATTTCAATAAATATTTTATTATTAATATTTTATATTTTCAATAACATTAATGAAAAAAATGGAAATAATTTGCTCAAAGGCTTGTGTATACCCACTTGCCCATTTCTGTCAAAAAATTCACTTGAATGAAAGCAACCAGATACAAGGAATTATGCCGATGCTACTAGCCAGTAGCATATAATGTTGGTATACTTGCATGTCACAGTGAGATTATGGTTTTGTCTTCTTTTCCAAAAATTGAGTTTGATCTGTTGGTGCTTTTATTTCAAATTTCATATTCCTTCTAACATTTTCCTCAATTGCGGTTTTAATACTTACTATACACTGAACAGGTTATATGAAGTTTTCCACGAAGTTTGTAACATCAAGAATGAATCGCCAGAGAAGTCATAAAATGTAAATATAATTGATCGACATGACGAGCTGAGATGATTTAGCCATGGCCTTCTGTATATCCGTCTGTTGGTATATACGCGAAATAATCCCTCATTTTTTGAGTTATTGATTAGAAATTTCGCATATGCCTGTTCCTCTCCATGAACTTGCTTATATGCTGGAACCGCCAATATTGGATCACTGAAACATATAGCTGTCATACAAACTGAAGAACCGGAATCGAGTGCTTGTATGAAAAACCTTGTTGCAAACATACATACATACAAACTGAACAACCGGAGTCAAGTTCTAGTATAGTAGCTTTGTTGCAACCAATATTTCTTGTTTTTGATTTAAAAGATGAAGCAATATAGTCAGATTTGCTTCTTGATTAAAATACCGCCGGCGCTGCCATCTGCTTAAGGGTCTAAGAAACTAATTTAAATATATGTAGCTCAAAGCAAATCCTCAGCCGAATTTCGAATACGTTTAATAAAAAAATAAAATTAGTGCATTGAGATGTTAGAATTCTCAAAATGCCATTTATATATGTATTTATATTTTATCTAATAACCCTGCCTCATACTACAAATTGCAACACAGCGCATTAGCTCAACAGTCTTATTAGTTGCACTTCACTATTTGCATTTTACTTTGCCAAATCGCTCTTCAAAATGCAAATAGCGTGCGTAAAGAAAGTATAAATTCAATCATGAAGATAAAGCTCAAGGCCTCCGGCTTCTACTAAAACTTTCAGCCACTAATAAATGAAAATTCCCCACAGCTGTGAATTGGAGCACGACAAAGCAGCCACTCTCCACCACAAATGCAACAAAGTGGCGTGCAAATGTTCATAGCATATGCTAAGAGCGGCTGCATTACATAATATTATGCACAGCCGTTTGCGAACATATAAGAAGCAAATAGCCGTGGCGTGGCGTTGAGGGAAATTAGAAACACGCTGTTTCATTAAGAAGCAGCAAACGTGCTGGCGTTGTAAATGCCAATAGAAAGATGATGCGGCGGCACACGCCGATGTGTGGTCCAACCACAAACGGGCAACGTGCAAACTAATGGCAGCACAAACTTGCATACATTTCATACATACATATATATCTTCATACTTGTGCACACACACATATATAAAAACAACCTTAAGGCACTTACAACACCATCAACCCATTTGCTTTTGCTGGCTGTTGTGGCTTGCAACCGTTGCATGCCACAACGGTTGCAGTGCTGTTTGCCGGCCGTTATGTGTGATAAATGCAGTAATGCAGGAAGCGGAATATTGCAGAAAAAGTAACTGGAAAATATTGCAACTTGTGCGTGATAAATTACCTTTGCGCTGGCGTGTTTCTACAAATATATCATATGTATATATATGTACATATATGTATTTATGTATGTTTATATACACGTGTCAAGTTCGCATGTAACGCATTTATGGTTTGTGGTGATGCCTGCAGCGGCAATAAATATTGTGTTTGTTAAAGAGATAGCATTGCCTACATTTTTTCATCCGCAGGAAAATCAGCAGCGCAAAGGCAGACATATTTGTCCGTTGGGTTAAGCCTCAGTGCTACCGAGTCTACTACACACTTCTACAGTTGTACACATGTCATCAACTACTTATGTATGTAGCTGTTTGTATGCTCTCCGGAAACGTTCACAACGCTTGCTTTCTTTCACCTTCACTTCCCGCGCTCTGCTCATGATACGTTCACTTTCAGCACGTACGTGCGTCTGAAAACCAGATATCTTCCTACGCTTCTCGCCCTGCAATTCTTGTTTAGTAGTTCGCCAGCATTTGTTCATTATGTAATATTCAAATAAAGGGATTTTCTTTAGTTTGAAATTATTGGCACGTTTCTCTTTGTGGCGCGCAGCTGTTAAATTTACGGCCGTGACAATTTCGCAAGTTCCTCGACTTTATAACTTTGTAATAAAATAAATAATAAAATGGTTTTTGCTGCGAAAAGTTTCAGCATTTCATTAAAGCTTCTTGGCGCCACCTTTGACATTTCGGTTTTAGACTTTTTTTATACTTTTAAGTGATTTTGAAAAAAAAGTATTGCAAATAACTGTAGCATACTTTCAGGCGCCTTTTTTTAAAAGTTATAAATAATTGCTGCATACTTTTAGGTGCTTTAGGTAAAAAGTTATGTTACAACTATTTGTGGCAGGCGACTCAGCGAAGTGAATATGTAAATATAGTCAATATTATGTGTAAAAAAAGAAAAATTAATGCATTTGAGTATTTGAATAATAACCGTTATTAATATTTCCATTAATGGAAATTTGCGTTTGATTTAGCAACTTTTAATTAGTTTTCGTTTCATTTCTGGCTTGTTACGTTTCCAAATTAAATCTGTTGCTACAGAAAGTACAATTTATCAAGCTTAGTTGGCGAACTTCCTTTGAAAAATATAAAAACCAAAAAACACAAAAAACAAAAAAAAAAAAAAACAAACAATAACAACAACGTNAAAAAAAAAAAAAAACAAACAATAACAACAACGTTTGCAGCTGACCAATAGACAATTTGTCAAAACGCACTTCCACCACGCATACACCTACACAATCAATAAACAAAAAGTAACGTAAATAAAATTCTTTTCGCTTTATTTAATGCACAGTCATTACGTTTTTATTTATGCGAAGTAACGAAGAGAGAGAGTGAGCGCGCGTTGTGCTGCTGCCTTTTGTGCGCTGCTATGAGTAATAAGCCTGCTATTAATATTCAAAGTATGCGGGTTCCGTTATAATTTTATTTAGCAAGCACAAAAAGGTCACTCGCATACAATCTACTAAGAATCGAAAAAGTTTTTTAAGCAAAAAATTAAAATCACCAACGCTTGTTAACAAACAATGCATTTAATGGACAATTCAGTGAGGCGAAAACAATCTAATTGTCCTCATTAAGCAGCGCCAATTTAAATTAGCATAATGAGGCATTTTTATTAAAATTATGCCGCTTTCGCGCCACACAGTGTTGTCAGCCCGCCATTCTAAATATAAATAGCATTTTTTGCCGCCTTGCGCTTTTTCAATGTTTTTGTTTTTCTGCGCCGGCTAATTACAAGGGTACCGTGAACCCGAACGAAAAAAGCGAAATCGAACCCTTTCCGCAGTTTTTGAAAAGCGCGCAATTTTTTCGAGTTCAAAGCTGATTTGTACAAAATAAAATCGAATTCACACTTGTTTGCGCTCTGCCATAAATCTCTCTGCTTATTTGCTATCGCTCGCGTTGTGCAATCGCACGGCAAATTGCTAGCATGCAACGAGCGCAAGTAATACAATTGCCGCCGACGCGTGAACGATTCAATACAAATAGCAATCATTTGCGGAAAAAGCGCAAAATCATATGCGTTTACATGCACAAGTGGGGGTGTGTGTGTGTGCATTCGTTTCAATCTTTTCTTTTTGCTTGTTTTGGTGGCATTGCATGATTTCATCTATTTGCATAAAGCATGTGCGGCAGAACTCTGATTGGTTGCGTATACGCCGTGGTGCCAAGGTGTACGCTGTGCACGGCCCTCTTAAGTGGCTTGGTCGGCCATATCAATGCGAATAAAGCAAACAAATTGCGCATGCAAATATGAATGGAAATTTTGCATAACATCCAATCCACGTAGCAGTTATGAATATAAAAATGTATCGCAATCGAAATTGTATTCGGCAATTTTTGGCATTTTTTCAGGCAAATATTCGAGCGTGACATCAACCTTGCGTTGGTCGTGACGAAAAAGAGACATTACTGGAAAAAAACAAAGACTAGAAACACATGGTTTTTTGAAATATTTCTGAGTAAGAATTTTTAAACGATAATGCTTCAGTATACTTGAACTACGGAAACTATGTAGAGGTTAATCGAAGGTTGGATAACAACTTTGTTGAGAAGTTTTGGCTACAAAGTCTTAAATTTGAAATTTTTATGGAGAAATTTCACTGATTGCTGAGGAATTATCACCAAATACTTGTTGAATTACTTCCAGGAGCAGTTAATTTATACCAAGAGCTGTTCCCTCAACTACTGCAACCTACTTTCCTATTCATGGTGAGTTCTCGTAGACTCTGCGAAGTAATGGAAAAGTGGTACTAAGAGTTTTAATAGACGAGCAGTTAGTTGGGCAAAGAGGCTTTAGTGGAGACACAGATAATTTTAAGTTCAATTCAGCTTAATAAATTATTTATTTATTTATTTAATTGTGATTTAAATTATCCGATAATTTTGGCAGATGGAAATTATGTGGTCTTTATTAAGTAGCAATGCCAAATAAAGCAAGTTAATTGCGGCTGATTTTAGAAAAGAAGCTTTCATGGAAATAAAATTAAGACTCTAGTGTATGGAAATCAGCTACAACTCTTTGCGCTTGCAAAAAGGTGGTGGGGACCAAATGGTTGTTAATGCCTCGTGTACCACATTGGCTCTACACAGCAGTTGTTGGGCTGATTATGACTGACGGTACATTGGTATGGTGGCCATTCACAGAAAAGAAATATGCGGTAAGACTTATAGAAAGCCCACATAGAGCAGATAATAGTATATGATTCAGTGGAGTTCGTAGAACAACGACAAGTTATATAATTAACATCAGTTTACACAACAGACTTGTTTTTTAAGCAAATGACAGTGAAGTCAGATCTTAGACTGAGGAAATTTTTCCACTTAGTCGCCTGCAATAAGAGGCATGCTATAATACTTAGAAAGTTACCATTTCTCCCCTTTGGAGTTTTGAAATCCTAAACAAATGAAGTTCCATTCCCAATATCCATTCCCAATCTTTAAGAGAAGAGTGGGATCCGTGACACAGAGATAAATATCTATACCGATGGGTCCAAACTAGATAATCGAGTGGGAAGTGATGCCTTTTCAGCGAAACTAGATACCAAAATCGCCTTTCGTCTGCCACACACTAAGCAGTGTATTCCAAGCGAAGATCACAGCAATTAAAGAAAGTCTACTAGTTCTGACAATGAGTGTGCTCATGGTAAGAGATATATTTATATAGATAGTCAGGAGATTTTAGGAGCATTAAAGTCTCTTAGAGTTTCGTCTCAGTAAGTGAGGAATGCCTTTATCTCTTAGTGGATCTAACTGCCCATTTCACGACAAACAAATGCACCAGCCAGGACGGCCACTACCCTACAGTTGGACTCCGGGAAAGTAGTAATTTTTATGCCTTTGGCTAGTTGCAGATATCTAATCGACAAATATGTTATAAACTTAGCTGAGTTTCGGTGGTATCAATATCTGAATTGCTCTACAAGCAGGCAAACTTGGCATCAATGGAATATTGTTCGGAAATGTGGGCTATTCATTGGTGGCTTGCGTGGCGTTCTTCCCATCTGTATACACAAATTTCCCAATATAGTGAATTTCTTCATTATTTTCAGTCATTCTTGAACAGCAGTAACTTGTTTTCAACTTCCCTGAATGTAATTTTTTTTTTGGTTAAATGAAGCTTACAGCCTCACATCTCCAACCATCCAACCATATAGACTTTTTCAACTATCCATAAAACTTTTAGTACTAATGAACTTTATGAAAAAGAAGGCGTAGTTCAGAGAAGAGACAATAGTGTGAGAGTACTTGAGTTGCAGAGACATCACAATGGGCCTCTAAAAGGCTAGGTGCATCGTTAGACAGACACTTCTCCTACTTACCCACCTAATTGAGCTGAATAACTTCGTATTAACACAAATACAGCGACATTCTGTCAAATATATGTTTTTTTTTTCTCAATGTGTATACTTAGTATAGTTTTCATAAGTCAATATGTATAATATAATGTATTGCTTAATGGCAGCATAAGCCTTCCTACTGCAACATTTTCACTGCCTTAATATGATATACCACCGCTTGCATTCATTTTTGGTTTATTTACCCAAAATTTAGCTTAAATGTCTCAATAACAAATTATGTCCTTGGGCATTGAATGCTAAGTTACATTCCATGCAATTATAATAATTATATTTCTAATGCCAACAAATTTGCGCACAGCAACAGGAGTGTAAATAAATGCCTTGCTGCTCTGTGCAAATTTGTAGCCGCTTGCTGCCGCTGCATGCGAATGGGTGTGTATGTGCCGACATGTGAGCGGGCCATGAGCATGCCATGGTTGTGTGATTGTGTGTGTGATATATTGAAACTTTGCCAATTTAAGCGTTGCACGTACGTGACACTAATTGCCGCATTCTCCGGCTTATAAATCAAGTTATAAATCTTGATTTTCCCAACGCTGGACATTTAAGTTTATTGCCAAGCAAGCTGGCCACGCAGCAAAACTAGGAAAGTTCCTTGAAATATTCAAAGTCACAGGCATGCAGAAGGGTGTGGTATTTGGAACGGCAGTGCATGTTCGGCAAAAGCCTGCGAAAGCTGTAATTAATGGACGGAAATGTGAGGTTAATTACAGTGGGCTTCGATTTAAGCGAATTTTGCAGCAGAAAATCACGAAAATTTTGCATTTAAAGCGCAAGTTCTAATCCAGTCTTCTGTAAATTTGCGCTTTTGTTTACTACTTACACATTTTTTTTCCGGCTGCCTACGCTCATACTCTGCTTGTGGCGCGCTGACTAGCAAAGCATGCTCAGAGTTATTTAATATTCGATAAGCTAAGATTTATTGGGCTGCTCTTTTGATTTCCTCTCAACCGAAAACATTGCTCGTGTGTTTACATGCACGTTTTATCAAGTATCTGTACGTGCTTATATCTTGCGCATACTACTCCATTAGCACTCAAGTGTGTGTGCGTGGGTATATTGTGTTGGAAGCCATGATTATATGCTGAAGCCATCAATAATGCGGTCCATGCAAATAAAAAACCCATTTCATGCAGTTGATGTGGAAGATAGACCAAGCTGCGAGCCCACGAGCAGCTAAGTATATTTCAACTGTGTAAGCATTGTGTGTTTGTTGTTGTGCGGATTGAGTGTGCTTCGCTGCTTATTGCTATTTATTTCACTCGAAGCTTTAGCTAACCGTTTCAAAGCTGTAAAGCGCTTACTTGGCGCCGGCGCTGAGCTTGTTTTGCAATAAATTTGTGTGCGTTTGTTTTTCTACTTTCTATTTTGTATTGTTTTCAGGCACTCAATTGTTGTAAGTATTGCCCATAACTCTAGCTACGTGTTGAAATTATGTGTTTTACACAAGTAAATAATAAATTTTGCTTGATATGCGCAATAAATTTTATAAAAACTGGCACAAAGTTTCTTTTCTGTTGTAACTAGATTGCTCTTAATGAGGCTTATACTTTTCTTAAGGGAAAACCAGACATGAAATTTAGTTTCTTCAATTTGTAAACAGGGGCGGATCAACTCGCCGCAGTTCAACCAACGACAAAAGCATGGTGAAGAAAATCTAAACCAAATTGTGCCAGCCACCTGGAAGCAAAAGTGCAAAAGTCATGTGCAAAACGGTAAATCGGAAGTGAGCAAAATTCCTATTGGCATACGATGGAAGATACTTTAGGAAGATGATGGGATTAGCTATGGCTGACAGAAGGAGAAAACTGCACGAAATGCCAAGAGCAAGGCATCAGAGAAGCAATAGAGCATCTCTTGTGCACTTGTCCTGCATTGGCAAGACTACGCTGTAAACATCTGGGATCCCAACAGTATGAAACACTGTAGAAAGTATCGACAGCGAAGCCTCAGAGTCAGAGTTAAAATTCGCGTCAAGCGCTGGAATCCTAAATGATGACTACAACTCATGCACTTAGCAAGTGAACTCCATCTGACATCACAAAGCACCAAACTGGGCTACGTATGGCTTATTGGCCTTACAGATTAAACTAACCTAACGTAATTTTTGAGAATGCAATATGTATACAATCACTTTAAACTAATGTTGAGGCTATCAAATATGCTTTATGATTTTAATGCTCAAACAAAATATGAATTTCATAATGGCAATCGGTAAACGCCAAAACAGATTAAATTTCCGTCATCCATTCGCTACGGCAATCATTTAAATACCATTTTGTGCATTAAATACCATTTAAAGCCACCAACTGGATTGATTCGCTTATCCAAATGACACTCTCGTATCAAATAACCCTTTCGCTGTAATTTCGGTGCTCCCACACCATAAAGCAACACGTGCAGACCTAAAAAAAGACACGTTGTCATACGAAAAGTACCGATGCTGCACCTTTGTTTCGTAGCACGCAGCTGACACCAAATTCAAATGCTGAATAAATAAAGGAAAGAAGCCGGGTATATATGCGTTATCTTCTCTCCGTTTCTTAGCGTTTGTTCACGCTTATCAAAGGGTTTCCTTATTTCGCATGTTTTGAAGAAAGTTTACGCCGCAAGCATGTGGGCTGTGGTTTTCCCTTTATACTTCTCATCTTGTGTCTTTCAATTTCATTGCTTTCGTTCTTCTTCACTTTGTGTGCTTATTGTGAAACATTGGCGACTCTGCCAGGCGAGTGCGCGTGGTATATGTAAATTGAACCCAACTTTGCTTATATTTGCAAAGAGCGACAGTGCCGCTGGCGCTACACTTTTTATTGCAACATGAAAGATTTTATTTACATTTTTTTGTACTTCCAATGCGCTGTAAGATATTATGCCTAAGCGGCGGGGGTGTGAGTAGCAGACACAACAAACAAACTGCTGGCGCATGAAAAAAATTTAATACAAAATGCTGTGCAATGATCTCAACGTTGCCATTTGTGATCTGATATGCTTTATTACAATTATTGTTATGTTTGTTTGTTATACTGCCGCTAATGGTGTCTGAGTAAATTTTTCGCTTATTTTTTTGTGTATTTTTTTGGAATTACATTATATGCCATAATCGTTAAATTTTATTACGCATGATTCGGTTGTGTTGCATAAACAGCGACATTGACGCAGAGCGCGTCAAGTGCGTCTGTGAAAAGAGCTTAAATGGCTTACAGCCGCAAGGCTCAAAGGCATGAGAAGGAGCAAGGGGCGTGCATGGGTGCATGACTTTAAAACTGGTGTGGTACAATTTCCGGCAAAATTTTATGAACTTAATTCCAGTTTTGTTGAACATTAAGCATCAGCATTTGTACAACTGGAAATTGCTGCTCAACTGCAGCTTCTTTTCCAAAAGTGCAACTTTCCGCACACAGCACCGTACAACTACAACAACAAGTGAGTGAAACGAGTGTGTGCGAGCTGTGAGCATTATTTATTTACTTGAAGTTTTCCTATTTACTTGCCATTTATCAAGCAATTTACCGTTTCACGGCACGCTCCACGTTGCGCATACGACACGGTGTACCTTGAATTAGAGTTTGCCGAAAGTTTTCCACTTAAGCTCTTAACTTTTGCCAAAATTTAAATTTAAATTGTCTGCATATGTGGAAAATTAGCATGGCAAAGGTACACACACACACACACACACACGCGCATTTAATATGTAAATAATCTGAAGCAAACAAAAACAGCGCACAAAGTTCGCTGCCAACAATATTTGGAGTGCATACTTAACACCTTTTGATACAATTGCGGTGGCTGTGCGCATGCAGAAGCGCAACCACAACGAAATTATACACGCAAATGCGCGCTGCAAGTTTTGTGGCAAAAAAGTTTCCACTTCGGGCGCTGCCGGTGGCAAAGGCGCTCGGCGTTTGCCTACTCGCCGGCGTATGAAGTGTTTTTCAAATTAGGTTTACCTAAAGTTTTGCGAGCTATGTTTATTTATGCACACTTGAGCGCACTTCTATCAAATTTTAAGTAACTCTGACTGCCTGGAATTAAAGCAAGCGTGGTTGGGAGACAAAAAGAGAAATAAAAATGAGAGTAAAATTTTGTTTATGGAAATTTTAATATAAAGCCCCGAGAATTAATCTATTTATTTGTATAATCCAGGCTGCAAATAAACAGCATGCTCTGAAAGATTAAGAATTTGTTTTGAAAAAGAGAGAGAAAAAAAAAAAATAAAAATAAACAAACTCACTGGAAACAAACTAAAAAAAAATCTTGAAAAGCATAGTTCCACAATTGTTTGCCTGTTATATAATGTATACATATATACAGCACGTCTTTCGTACAACTTCAATACATAAGTTTGTTGTGCTTAAATTGCTTCCCAAACAAATAGCTACAGTGGAACTGAAATACTACTTGAAAATGTTGAATAGAACCGCGCTCAGCCGTTCTGAGCAAACTTTCCGTAATTGTTAGACGTTGCCTATGAAAAGTATTAGAGTGTCTCAGAAATAAATTTTACTCCAAGATGTGGTAGAGTATGCCTTCAAATTACAGCTACCGAGTTGCTGCTTTACAAACTGTGTGTGGCGTGGCAGGCGTGTCCTACACATATAAGCCTTTATGACGCCGCACATGTGCGTTTGGGTGAGTGTGTAAGCAAAGAGTTCATGAGCAATTTGTTATGCTTTGTTTGGTGAGAAACTTTCTTTAGAGCCGGTTGTATATGCTTGTGGACAAAAGCCAAATTAGTTGCATAACAACAACGGTTATTGCTTAACTTTTCTTCAGTGAAATTGAGCTTTTTGTCCACATTTTGGTTAGAGTAGTTTTGTTATAGTGAAGTTTCAACTTTTTAAGTGATTTATTGAGACTGTGGTATACTCGTACAATATTACTTAGTTTCATCAGTTGATTCCAAAAGGAAGTTGTTTAGTTCAAAATTTAAGAAATAATTTCGCTTTATCAGATCTTCCCAACAATTGGCTATTTCTGTATGTAGCACATGGTTCCATAAGTATCAATATGCTGTCATGTCGGTGTCAGTTAGGTAAAGGGTGTAATTACGTCCTGCTTATCAGCTACTGGTGTTAATATGAATATATGGTAATCAGCCGCATTCAAATTTAAAATTAAATCATGCATATATTTACAATAAGCTACCTTTTAATGGTAATCCACAATCTGCGAATTAAATTCACACACATTTGCGCGATACAATATGTATTCGACTGTGTAAAGGGGAAATGAAATTATGCAAATACAATATGAATAAAGAGTCGAAGCCGCATCTGCTTATAGGTTACCTTATAGGTTAGCTGAAAACATAAACAAAATTGTGGCTATAAGTAGATTTAGATAAAGATATATTTATAAAGGAATTTTAATTTTTATCTTGATACAGATATAGTTATGCATAGCAGCCGTCCTACGGCCCAGATGTGGCCCTCTTCGGATTTTCTTTTCTTTCCTTACCTGAAAAGGCCTATAAACGGCAAGCATTTTGAGACGACTGATCCAAGCGGCATGCACCTCTGCAGTCAAGTTTATTCCGAATAACGTCTTCCGTGACGCCTTCAATGCTTGAAAATCGCGCTGGCAGCACTACATCCACGCATAATGAGGCTATATTGAAAGTTTTTAAAGAATTGCAACGATTTGTTCCAGCATGCTTTTAAATCCACTCAGTCCTATTACTCTCCGGACAAACCCTGTATACTTCCACAACTGCTGATGAAATATAACGTTCACATATCTCACATATTATATTCTTCGCCACTGTGTCATTGTATGTGCGTATGTGTGTGTCAAATGCAATTTATCATCTTTCATTTTTCAATTTGTCGCCGCTGCTGATGTGTCTCGCAAACGATTTTTCATTTTCTCATGTTGCTATAGTCCCTTTTGCATACATTTTTTTTGCTTTGCGTTTGCCATTAGCAAATTTTAACTTGTCAATATTCTATTTTTAATACAACATGTCATATTTGTCCAAACGGATGTTCATCGTTTCTGTCATACCGCCCTTTTATCGTCTATCTGCTCTCATGGCAGGCGAAATTTTTATTGAATTATTTTCCATAAGAAAAGAAAATTATGGAGGAGTGAGGGAGATCACTAGTTCTAATTGGTTTACCGCACTTTGCTCTTATCAACATTATAATCACCCTGTAATGATGTAATATTAATTCCCCACACCCGTGATGCTCAAGTGACCCTCATATGAGCTTAAATGCGCAATATAAACAATTGAGTGGATTTCAATTTGAACTAATTTGCTGATTTGTTGTTGTGTTCTGCATTTGCATAATTAAAATATCCGATTTTAGCGTGTGTAGTGTGGCGTAGACAATGGAGAGTCAATTTAGGTTAATTAAAATAGTGGCTAAAGTTTGCAAGTTCTATTTACTTACACATACATAGACACGCACTTAAAAGAGTAATCTAATAAAGTGCTGAAAGCTTGCGGCAAGGCAAGCGTTGCTCAACAAAATACTGAGATTATCTCTCTATATATTATATATATGTATGTGCTTTATAACTGATGAATGGATTCTCATTCCATGCCATTTAAAATTGTGTTTATAATTTTGGGTGAGTAATCATATAAGGTCCTTTGTGGTTCCCTGCACAGAGTTTTCATATTATTGTGTTGTTCACTAAACAATTTTATGAAATTATACAATCTTCAATTTAATCGAATACCTTCTGACATATTTCAGGCAAGATATTACTTCCCCGCTTTTAAAGCATTTGATCCTTTCAGGCAAAAGTTGATTCAAGTGCTTTCTGAGGTCTTCATTTTAGGTGGTCCGAAGATGTCAAGGTTGCAAAATAAGTTGGCTGTGATATACCACATGCTAGAACAAAGTTCTCTTGGTTTTATAAAGTAAAGTAGCTACATGTTCGAAAATTCTTTAACTAGTTATATAGGGGATAAATTAAGTTTTCGGCCGATCTTATTCATTTTTGGGAAGAAGGTAAACTATTATGAGTAAAATACCCTCTGCCATTTGCATTTAGATAACTCAAATGTTGACCGATATAAGGCGTATAAAGTCATCCGGAAATTCGAAAATCTCACATTAGGTATACAAGGAGTAAGGAGAGTATTGGTTCGAATCAACCCATTTTGATTACGCAGACAAGCTATTATCAGGAAAGAATTCTCGCTGGATTTCAATTGTATATCCTTTACATTCATTCTACTATCAACTACTAAATATAGTTGAATCAGCAACCTCCCCCTTCATGCTTCAAATTTAATTTCCGATATTGCTAAGTTAATAGTGTAAGGCATCCTTAGCATTCCCACTAAAAAAAAAAAGGCAAGCGAGCAAAACTGTGAATTCATATTCCATTATATATGGCAGAAAAAGTGGCAATAAAAATTTCAAAAACGAAGCGAGTTATGCATGCTCCAGCAATATATGCGTACAAGAGTCATCAGCCTTCATCACATCTCCCAAACTCATTTTCTGCTTTGTTTTGCTTTTAACGCCGTCTTCTTCGCCAGCAAGTCCGTTTGGCGCCCGAGCGCGCGTGCTATTTCAGCGGGAACGCAGTGGAGCGAGTAAGGCGTCTTTAGTGGTTCCGGCGTGTGTGTTGGAATTTTTTCATACCGCCAGCGATATGTTTACAATTTTTTCTATCGTGGCCTCCGTGTATGGAGCTCCCAGCATTCCATTTACAAGCTTTACTCTATGTTTGCGCTTATTTATTTTAGTTTGCTTCGCCACACTTTTTCATATTGCGCCACACAGCAAATGTCGTCAAATTGTATTTGTGTGTAAAGCAATTTACATATCTTACAGGCGGAAGTTGGGCGTTTCGAGCTCGATTGCGGTGTGTTGCTTGCGGTTTCGTTGCTGGCGTAATGCGAATGACATTAAGATGACAACGAAAAAATTTTATTAATAAAGCGTAATGGTAAGGGAGGGGAAGGAAGGCGAGCAAATGATTACTGAGAAGTGGTGTGTGTAGGAATGGCGGGCTTATTAACCAATAATAAAAATAATATTGAAAATAAGACTGAATAATAATAGGGATTCTAGCAACTGCTTAGCATTTCATTGCTTGCTTTCGGAAAACTTCCAATTTTTAAGCAGCTTGATAGGCTCATGAGCGTTAATTTTATTACGCGGCTGTACGAACTTTCATAAATCATTTTTACGTAATTATCTAAATATTCAAAACATATGACAGGTTTCAAATCTCAACAGTTGTCAGCTCTAGAAATCTCATTTTTATTCACATTAAATTTACTGTGGATTTGGTGTAAGTATACTTGAACGTCTGCGCGCTTTCTCGCTCTCTCTTGCCTATTTTTATAGACTCAACAATATTACGTTACATCTTATTTGCTTTGACTGCTTGTTTCGCCCTTTTCCTAAAGCCAATTCTGCGAATTTTAATTTTACAATTTTCATACTTTAGCGGAAATAAACAAATTTGGCATGGAGCACACATACACACACATATATATATACAAATACATACATATGTACTTACGTCTATTGGCCTCTCAAGTGTCCATGGCAGCCGCTGCAGCAATAGAACAGCACTCGAGTTTATTAAGTACTGTTATACAAATACAATATGCCACAGTCTGTTTGGGTAGTCAATGATGCTGTGCTGTTAGATGTGCGCGTAGACACGACACTTGCATTATATGACGTTAAAATAAAATTTTGCGAAAATTCTTGGAAATTGGTAGACACTCAAGGCCTTTAAAGAATAAGCGCCTAAATACTTTCACGCTCAAACACTTTTTACGTTTATTCTGTTATTTATGCTGCTTATTTATATCAAGTTGCAACACGCGCTTTCAATTAGGCGATCAAAAGCGATATTTCTGAGAAAATTAAATAAAAATAGCGCGCATGCTCTAAGGTAATTACAATTGCGGCTTCCTTGGTAATCAGGTAATCACCTTCTTTTGACCAGGACAGGATGTTAGTATTAAGTTTGCCACGAACTGAGCCGTCTGTCTATCTGTATAATCGCGAATTTGTCCCTCCCTCTGTTGTTGATATATCGATCAGAAGTTTTTTCTCCACAACAAGCTGCTAATTTTTTAGAACCGACAGAAAACTATGGCAAACAGCTGTCCAACAAATTGAGCGACCTTGTATGGGCAGCTTTTTGATGTGGAGAGATACCTTCATGAAATGGATGAATAGTTATCTAAAAAAATCGTCCAATTTCCGAAGTAAGTGTTGAGATCGAATCACTTCAGAATATAGCTGCAATATAAACTCTCCGAACAAAGCCAAGTTAGTGTAAGGAATATTTTGTATTTGTCAAGGTTTTTATAGCATCACAATCTAAGTGGCTTTTTACAATCGTACAACCTAACGGTTGTAATGAGTAATATATAGGTTCATCAGATCGCGGCACCAGAGACATCGGAATTATACACCTTCTTCTCCGGAGTATTTTACCAGACACGCGTGAATTATAAAACTTCTGCTTTCCGATATTTCAACACTAACCCTTCCTATATTTTTTAAATATGTACGGATATTTAGTATATAAAAGTACACTTGTCATACCACAACTATTTAAAAAGAACAGAAGTTATTCGCTTTGCGTCACAAGCTAAAACATTTTTCTACACCAGCGATCGTCATGCAGTGCTCCTTTGAGTCCCTTTTGCTCCCAACAAATTACTTACAGCAAACTCAGTGGTTTCAAGGACAATATCAAAAATGATCACAGCTGTGTGGTGGCTCACACGAAAATGCCGGTGCCCTGAGTTATTTCTCGATTTGTAGATATGTAAATACACTCGCCGTCAATAGGCTAGACGCAACCGTACTTGCGCTAGTATTTAGCTAACAAATTGAACCAAATTGTGAATAAAAACCATCTTCGAAGCTGCTTGAACACACACAAAAAATTTCACCAATATCGGTCCAGTCGTGACGAGAAATATATAAATAAGATATATAATCAGAGTGATGAGAAGAGKTGAAATCTTAGAGACTTGAGTAAAAAATAAAATATCTTGATGAGTTATGTTTCCTTTTCAAAAAAAAGGGGACAAGTTCTTAGATGGGCATAATCGGATCACACCCACTCTCACCAGCGCCAGCAAATAAAAACTTATAAGGTGCCATATACGACTTTTATTTAGCACAACGAATGGCCTTAGCAAGGAGCATCTATACTTTGATCATTTTTTTTTTGTTAAGTGGGTCTGACCCGGCACTCTATTAAGTCCATTGTATATGTTTCCTATATCCATCAATTTAAAACTACAAAGTTCGCTTAAAGCAAATATTTTGCGCACGCTAGTCACCCTGTTGAAATATTGATTATAATCCCATCCATTCTTTTACACATAGTATGTWTAACGCTTTTGTTCAAAATACTAACAGTTCGTTAAATATATAACTAAATGCGCCAAAGACATAAGATTTCACTTCAGATAGTATGAAAGAATTTTATGGGAGCCGGTATCAAATTTAAAAAATGGAACTGGCGCCGCCCACATTTAGGCGAAAACTTACATCTTGGGACTTACGCGACAAATATCGACAAAATTGCGTAAATATYGTCACCTTAATGTGTTTATATTCCAGTGGCAAAATGAGATAAATCGGACTATAACGCCTACTTCCCATATAACAAAACTTTTAATTTCTGCTAATCCTATCACTTACATTATAAAAAATCAGGGACCAATCAATAAATTCAGATAAAAGTTTGCACGAATGGTGCTCTTGAGATAAGCCGGTCTATGATCAAAAATTGTCCAAATCGGAACAAAACTATTCAAGCCCCAGATACCGAATATGTGGAGCCCAGTTTCTATTCTGAACTTTTTACCGAAATTTTCGCGCAACCTTTTCGATATGTTATARAAATCTGAAAAGCATCTGTCGCAAGTTGCGAGAGTATAAAATTTTTGGTTACACTCGTACTAGACCTTCCTAACTTATTTTTGTTCGAATTTCAAATGGAAAATATTGCCTCAAGCAGTTATGAATTTTAGTGAAAATATGCTGAACTAATCAATTGACACTGCCACGCATAAATCATAATTTGATTCGAATTCAAATTATTCTCTTCAAAAGTTTCTGAAATTCCATATTTGAGCAGCACTTGCAAAAATTACCGTTTTGCTCTTCATCGTAGTTACTCAAATATACAAATATTTGCAATATATACATACTGTATGTATGTACTTCGCAGGAAACTCATAAAGCTTACACACCATCAAAGGAATATTGCAAAACTACACACTTTTTATATGCGTGCATATATTTTTATATGTCGGATGTCAGTTCGGTGTCAGATTGGCATCTGCAATTTGATTGACAACGGTTTACACAGAGCTTAAATTTTCTGTGGCAGATTTTTACTTTTATTGTATATTTCCCAAGAGAAGATAATTAAATGTGAAATGGAAAGTGTCAATGTTTTAAGTGACTAGTGCTTGGAATATACATAACTGCATATTTAGTTAGGCGTTAGAAAGTTTTAAGTGTTAGATTTAGCAAATTGAAACGATATACCAAAATTCGTTTTCCACTTTTTCGGAGAAACAGCCGTCTGAGTGCAGAAATTTAATATTAAATTAAATTTTGAAAATCTCATGTTGAACTTTAGATGCCTACAAATTGTAGGAATTAAAGGAAAAGCACCAGCATTTTGCCTACGCCAACKCACTTCGTTGTTTGTATGTATTGATTAATGAACTCTTAGCGCCGATTCATAAGTGAGCCGCCATTGAAATGCGATTAATTAACAGACAAAATGCTCAATCCTATAATTAATTGCTGGCAGTGAAGAAACAAATCCAACAATTATTGTATGCACACACACACACGCACACATACACTTTTACACAAATGGCGAAACAAATAAAAATTCCAATTAAGACATGGCAGCAGCGCCAATGAATCACTACAAAATTGTTTACGCAAAAATTCCAAAAATCAGCGCTTCAAACGTGCTTAACACAATGAGTAGGCGGCGCTGCGAAGGCTATTTATTCACGCGTATCGAATGCCGAGTGAAATATGTTAAGTTTGCGGAGAGTTCGCGTAGCCGCCACATGTGGGTTGTTGCAGTTTGGTTGACTGTGGCGAGTACTCTTAAGCTGATTAGTTAATTTCGTCGCAAATGAACGCGCAAGTTGAGTTCCCATAGACAAGCTGCAATAACTTGTAAAGAGGCTATCGAAAATTGAGCGATAAATAAGTTAAAGCTGCGCGCGCTGGGCAGATAGTGTGATGACGGCCGTCAAAATTGGCTATATTCTCGGCGGTGATGCCGGCGATGATGTATATGTTGGTCCAACACACTGAATATATGTGAAATGCAATAAGAAATCGAACTTTCTAGCGGAAAAATTCTAGCGCGGTTTGCGCATTATTCCAGCGTTGTTCAGCAGCTTTTATAAGTACAGGCGTTTTGCCAACTTTGGTGCCACAGCCGGCTGGAAGCTGCCATAACTGGCATTATAATATGCTTATGTTCACGCAAAACAAAAGCAAGCAATAATTTATAGCGCACAAAAACTTTGCTAACACATATTTATGCGCAAGTGGAAACTGCCGCGTACACTTCCGCTTAACGACATGTACACAACAACAAATATACTTTGCCATTTTATCGCCTGGCGCAATGAGGACTTTGAACTTTTCGCAAAATAAATATAGACTATGTTGGAGCGAATATATATTTATATGGTAGCCTTGTCATTGACAGCACAAGCAAACTAATTCAATTTTATTATTTTGCATGGGTGTGTGGTCTTTATTGGCAATTGTAGGCGCCAGCGAGCATAGGCTATTGAGCTAGAGCTACTTAAGGAATTGTTGCGATGATGCCATTATTTTGACGAAATTTATCGTTATTAAAGATAAGGGCGCTGAGTTTATGCAAAAAATTATAGAACTCTTGAAAAGCTATACTTTTGCTTTTCTAGGCGCAATTATGGCGCAATAACTGTTGTGGAAGCTACGCAGCCTAACAAGCGGCATTAAAGGGTTTGGCATGAAATTATAAGCTTGTCGGCAAAAAAAATATTTGAGATTTTCATGCAACATTATGAACATATCGTCACCGAAAATGTAAAATAACGTAGCATCAATCTTCATAAGTTTACAGGCGAGGGAAAAAGGATATAATAAAAATCACTCATATTGAAAGAAAATTTGAGTTTTGGTTACAAAGTGGTTACGCATTCATTATAAAATGGTTATATATTGCTTATATATTGGTTATAAATTTGTTATATCACTTCTCATAAGTTTACAGGCGAGAAGAAAAACAGTATAATAGAAATCACTCATATTGAAACAAAATTTGAATTTTTGGTTATAAAATGGTTAAGGATTGGTTATAAATCAGTTATATCTGACAGCGGAAGCTGAAAGTTTTATGCAACATACATATATGTAATATTATATGATTTAATGAATCATTAGCAATAAAAACTCGATTTATATTTGTTTGATGATATGTTGTTTCGAATTTTAGGTGACGATATCCGTATTTAAATAAATATTGAGAAAACAGATTTTTACTACGCTGATTGGTTAGTGCTCACTAAAACTCAGTTAAATATCAAATTTAGTGATTTATTCTTCATACAGAATTGATTAAATTCAACGCGATCCTCAAATCAAAGCGTGAAGGTCGCAAAATGTAACGCTGATAAATAAATCGCAGACAAGTGACAGCGGGCAACCACGAAAAGACAAGCAAAGCATTGAATCATCAAAAGTGTACGAGCAGCTGTGCGCCCGCAATTTACAGCGGCGTATTAGACGGAACACACATATTAGATATGAACACACAGTATTGTAAAATTTGATATACGAGTAATATACATTTTTCTAATGAACACACATGTATGTGTGTGTGTGTGTGTGTGATTGCACTTTACTGCCATGTCTGCCATGTCTGCCATTATGAGGTGTTTGTTTGCCGAAATTGGTGGCACGCGCTCGCAAAAAGCCGTGCAATAAACATATGCTGGCCTTTGATAGTATATGTCTCTCTGCCACATACGAATTTATGGCCGCGGCAACTTTTTCTTAGCGAAAGTTTTGCCACGAACTGCTAAGTGTGAAAAGAAGTTTCTTGGCGCTTCCGTGGTTGCTTCACTTAGTTTTATATGTGTAAGTGTGTGGAAAATTATTTGTGGCACACTCTCAATGCATAAACCGTTATTTGGGAAAGCCACAAAGTAAATCTCATGCAAGCTAAGCTCGCTTTGACTAACCCAAATTACTATTTAGTGCAATTGCCGGCACTATTTGTCGAGACGGCAATAAGTTGTGCCTTTTTATTTGATCGTAAAAGCATAGGCCAGTAGGAAATAAAATATATTTGCCGTAAAAAATAAATGGTAATAAAAGCAAGAGCTGGTGAATCAAAGATTTTACGAACTAATAAGAAATATAGTTTTAACAAATCTGCCACTAAAATATAGAATGTACTGATATTCGCTCTTAAAAGTAAGAAAGGAAATTTATGCGCAAATGAGTTGTTGTTTTTTTGGTTGTAGCGTTAGAAGATATTATTTACGTATTGCAAAAGTATTCATATGCCATGGTTACACAGGTTGGTGGGTAGTCACTCTATGATCAAGGAACTCAAATGTTCAAAATATTGACACCTAGAGAATACTTCAGAGTGAAATAGTATAAAATTTGGTTTTAACTTTCAAATCTTAGCGAAATCCCCCTTTGACAAACCAAGTTTGTTTTCGACGACGCATTGTTACATGTTCGTTTCAAACTTCCTTATTCTGTCATTTTATCTTCTACCAATATATAAATATTGATAAAAAATTTGTTTTACAAACTATTTATACCATAATGATAACCAACAATGGTTGGCTATATAAAGCACTTCCTCCACGCCCACAGACCCATTTAGATTCGCAAACGACCTAACACAATAGTTTCGGACTTGTTTACGCAATGTTAGCACAACACTGGATCCCTACAACCTACGCGGTCGGCTGCTGACGTTTTGATACTTTTTGGTGCCCAAACAGCATAAGAAGATTACGCAAAATCTATAAATGCATTACCGACGATTTGGCAAGTGGCAAAGTTCTATTGAATGTAACCACAAAATACACAAAAACCAAAAAAATACCAAAAAAATGTTTAGAAAAGTGTAGGCTTGAATGAGCCTAAAGGGAAAGGCACACAACCGGAAAGGTTGAATGCCACGTTGCCACAAATGTGTGTAATTTTTTACTATAAGCAGTACTTTTTGCATGTGTAACGGTAATTTCTCTGATAGTAACAGTACAACTTCGAGCTTTCAAATGCAGCATCAAATGAAAAAGGAAATCGAAAAAAATGGTTGGCGCTGGTAAACAAACCGTTACGAAAAAGTCATGTGATGAAAAGGTAGGGTTTACTTTGCTGAACTGAGCTGTTATGATTTTGACTTTTTTTGTGTTTGTTTCCCTATGAGGCCCGTTATGGTTGGTTAACCAATACGGTCGATATGGTCGATATGACTGCAAATATCAACATAAAACATTTTTAGGCGTATAAGTGCGCTGTGCTGAAAATCACAACACACATTTGCCGATCTCGGTAATGCATTTAGAGAGAATTTCGCTGATAGCTGACGGATTTCTATAATGAACCTCATTAATTTATTAAAGCACAAAGTGTCAGTTTAAAACAAAATTCGTGTAGGAAAGCTCGGTAGCATGGGGAGTTATTATTTTATGGTTGCCGACATAAAAATAAATATTTAAAATCGCTAGCAGGGAAAAAACGCATGCTTTTTCCTTCTCTTTAACAATTGCTTTTTCGCCATCCATTGAGCCCATCGACATGGTTGGCTACTACTCTCGCCTAACATTATTCTTATCGAATGTCAACAAAGCAATTCTCTACACAGTTTTCCACAAAATAGATTTTCACCGCTTGTTTTCAGCGTGGCTTTGTTGGTTTTGAAGGACTTACACAAATATCCCCGGCCGCAGTCTCTGTCCCTTCCTTGCTCGCTAAGTAAGTATCGAACTTGCTGATAATTTATCTCTTGCGATTTGTTTTTGTTAGCAATAAATTCAATAGACCAGTCATTGTCAATTGAAAAATTACTTTCTCAAATAAAGTGTCGTTGGCCTGCAAAGAAATCGTGAAACGATTCGTGTCGATGCCGTTTGCCGGAGGAATAAAATGTGATTGCTTGTAGCTGTGGATACCATTGGGAAATTGGGTGAAAAAATGTATTTTTTAAGGGAAAAGGAGTAAGTGCAATTTGAAATACTGTGGGCAAAAAATAGTATGACTTTCAATTTAAATTTCACGCGAAAGTCCATTCGACGAAATTTTTTTTTTCTAGTTTGGTTTGACAGTCAGTGATATCTGTGTGACATCAAAATAATCATTAATGTTTAGCTTATCGTCATTCTGAAGTGAACTGGAACCATTCAATAAAAAATTTCGATTAAATTTTGTGTGTGAAATCAAATTTCTGGCTTCGAAATGTTTAGAATATTGGAAAAGGTCTTCGGAGACAATTTTTTGTCGCGAGCAAATGTTTTTGATTCGTACAAATTATTCAAAGAGGGTCGAGAACGCTCACTCCCCTAGCATTGACAACGAACCACGTCCAGAACGGCCATCAAAATAACTGACTGGTAAGCAATACGTCAATAAAATAAAGGAATTGTTGCTTGAGAATCAGAAGCGACAATTAACAGTCAGAGGTCTTACTGGCATTGTTGGAATTTGGGAAGTATCAGTGAAATCCATTTCGAAAGATCATTTGTGTCTAAGAAAACTGAAAACACGATTGATTCCCAAACCATTAACTTTTTTTGATGAATTTTGAATCTATGCTTATAGCCTGGAAACAGAAGATCAGTCGGCGTGTGTCTAATCAGCTAAAAATCGAAGCTATGTTGCCAGTTTTCGTCAATTACCGAGGTGTCCCGCATCGTCCCATACTGCATTGATTCTTCGTGAGTTTTTCGGTAAATTTTCAAACAATATCTTTCGGCAACCACCGCATTTGCCTGGCATTGCTCTGTGTGACTTTTAGCTATTCAGCAAACTCAAACGACCGCTTCGGCGAAACCGTTTTGAGACAATTGAAGACATTAAACGTGAATCGCGAGGAAACTGACGTTGACAACTGTTTCGAGGATGAAAAAAAATAAAAATTCGCACAAGTGTATTGGGGCCAAGAGAGATTATTTTGAGGGGAACAACATAGATTTTGACGAATTACATAAGGAATTTTGAAATTGTGAACATAGTCTTACTATTTTTTGCTCATCGTAAGTAATATAAATATCGTCACCTAACATGCTAAACAACGTATCATCAAAAAAAAAAAAAAAAAAAAAAAAAAAAAAAAAAAAAAAAAAAAAAAAAAAAAAAAAAAAAAAAAAAAAAAAAAAAAAAAAAAAAAAATCGAAATTCGCTGTCAGATATAATAATCTATTTATAACCAATTTATATATGTTTCATAATCAATTCACAACCATTTTATATATGTATGATAAACATTTTATAACCCAAACTTAAATTTTGTTTCAATATTAGCGGTTTTTATTATAATGTTTTCCCTCGCCTGTAAACTTATGAAATGTGATGTTTAGTTATTTTGCATTCTAAGTGAAAATATATAAAAACTACGTATAATAATTTTTATACATGTAAATACAAGCAGCACCTATCATTTTTATACTTCTTTAATATTTTTTAATTTTTTTATTTTTTATTTTATAAAAGCTTACATAATAATACAATTATTATACAAACTTAAGAAAATACGCAGCACTAGCATCATGGGCTATCGGCCGATTCATTAATATTATTATTTATTTTTGTATTGCAAGCATAATCAAGTTCCCTTGACAAGTAATATATCATTGCCACTCGCTTAATTTTCCGCGCATTTCGCCTTCATTCTTTTTCATCTTTTTCCGAAAGTTTTGCGTTCCCGCCATCCGCTCTTTCTCACTTTTGCTGCATCTGCCGTGCAAACAAGCAAATAAACAGTAAATTATCTAGTTTATTAGTGCTGCGCTGTACGCGCACCGACGCTGCGCTAAATCGCATTAAAGACCACACGACCGGATATACAATTCAACACCACAAACGAAGCTCGGAGCAAAGTTGAGTAAGTTCAGGACGCTGTGACAGGAAATGAAATGAAACTGTTTAAGGAAGTTAGCAAACTTTACGACCGGTGTGATGGAGCACCGGACGTCAATGTCGTCAAACAAAATGTCTAGGCCTGAAGCCAAGAGCGCAGCAGAAATTCTCAAGCCAAAAGAAAAATCAAAGAAATTAGAAAAGAAGAAAGTGAAAGCGAGAAATAAAACATTAATGTATGTGTCGCAAAGTTTAGGTGTGTTAAAGTGTGAGCGCAACTTGCCGCACACACATACACATAGAGGCCAACTTGCTTGCCTTAGTGACACAATGACATTGTTGCAACACATATTTCGCCAGTTCAAAGCGACGCTTTGTCAAAAGTACGAGTTTGCAAACATCTCCGCAAGGACAATTTAGCCAGCATTTATTGTGCGTTTACGGCACTTGGTGCTTCTTTGCACTTGCTTTATTGCCCGCGGCATACTTAATTATTTCTACTTTGCCACAACTTGCTGGCGCCAATTCCCTAACCTTTTATTTGACTTTATGCTTCTTCGTTCTTAGCCTGCTTTATGTCATTTTTATGCACGCCTTGTGCTAATGCGGCGCTACGAAGGTCGCTTTTTCGAAAAAATGACAAATATCAAAGGTGCATGCCTCCCCTTTTGTTCCAGCTGCTTTGAATTTGCCCGCCATGCGCGTGGTACGCGGCTTCTTGCTCTCTATATTCACTCATTTCCCTTTCCAGAGCTCATTGACAATTTTTGCTGTGCGCTTTTCTTGTATTCTCTTTTGTTTTGAATTACAAATATTTTTCATCATTTTTTTTCCTGCTCATTTTGATTAAAAATAACTTTTCCTTTCTGCAACATTTTGCCTGCGGTCTGAATGGTCACAAACAATGTGCGCGCCCTGTCTGTCCTTATCTGCCGACTATTTAAACGTATTTGGAATTTTCTGCTAATGACAAAATATTTGTGGTTGTAGTTGCGGTTCCTTTCAATGAACATTTTTTTTTGTCCTTTTTTTGGGTTTAAAGTTTTCACACTTTCGTAGTATTCTTGTAATTTAACACTTTATTAAGGGTACTGTGGAAAGTTTTTCAATTATACTTTTGAGCAATTAAGTAATTTGTTATTATTATATAATAAGTAAGCAATATTATTGCATATTGTTATTAATACCGAAAGAAAATAAAATATTAACGAAAAAATATTTTTCAAAAATGTTTTGAAACAATTTTATAAATATCAGCCAACTATAAATATTGGGCAGTCGAAAAAGTGTTTTCGCATTTCTAATCAAACTTCATCTTAATTTATATTATATTATTTTTTTATATTTCTAATGAACTTTAATGAACCAAGTATGCACCATTTTGGTCAAAAACTTTTTGAATTTTTCCAGTAGAGACATTATTCCAGCAGTGTAAAACTCTTCTTGTTTCTCGGCGAAAAATTGCGTAAAGTAATTTTCACAGGCTTCTCTTGAAGCCAACTTTACTCCATTAAGGGAATTCTGCATTGACCATACTAAATGGTAAGCCGATGGTGCAAGGTCAGGGCTATTTCGTGGATGCTTCAAAACTTCCCAGCCAAGCTCTCCCAGTTGTTTCCGAGTCATCAAACATGTGTGTGGTCTAGCGTTGTCCTGATGGATGGCGAAGCCCTTTCTGTTGATCAGTTCTGGCCGCTCTTTTCCGATTATTTGCTTAAATCTCGTCAGTTGTTGACAGTGAAATGTAGAAAAAATCGTTCATCAGGCTAAAGCAGCTCATAGTGAATAACTCTTTTCCGATTCCACCAAACACTCAGCACAGCCTTTCACCACGCTCGGAAAAAAATCCTTTTCGCACATTATTGTCGCACTTGATCCACTTTTCGTTTCCTGTTACCATTCGCTTCAGAAATGGTTCGATTTCATTTCGTTTCAGCAAAGAATCTCAGATGTTAAGTTGATTCAATAAATTATTCACAGATAATTCATGTGTAATACCCAAACATCAAGCTAATTTTTGTAGACAGCCTTTTTTAAATAGTTTAAAATCGTTCGCTTATGAAAGTTTAGCTCCTTAGCGATTTCATGGCTGCTTATGTGATAGTTTTGGTTAAACTTTTCCATAATTTTAACGACTTTTCCATCGACCAGAGCGAGGGTTTTGTTTGGTTGAATGACGCTTGGAATCTGAGCTTTGCAAGGTTATATAGTGTGACACAATATGATTAGATTTGTAGCACTGGAGATATACGACTGCTAGTGACCAAATACGAAAAGACTTTTTCCACTACGAATATACTCGTAGAACACTCTCCCTCCCTTACAAAAACGTATCATTTCATATTTTCACTTTTATTGTTCGCAATCTTTCCAAACGACTTTTGAAATCAATTTACACCGAAATTTCAACTTAGCAAGCAAGTGTTGGCACACTAATTAAATCGTTAAATTTTCTGATTTAAACAAATTCAATGAACTTATTAGGCGAAACGGAACCACTTCCTGCTGCAATTGTTTGCCTGAAGCTTCTGTGTGAAATTTAAAGCAAAAACATGCTGCCGCATTGGCTCAAACACAGCACGGCTGACTTTACGGCCATCAGCCGAGGGCAATGGCGCCATTAGAAAGTAAATACGAGAACCACTAGCAGCACTTACCAGCTGCGAGTGAATCAATCGCTTCGCAGCCGCGGCAGCACTTATACGCCCCGTAGTCGCCGCCTACTTGCGCCCGTTGGCCCACCAATTTGTGCTGTGAACTTTAATTGACCCGCTTTGTGCTGACGGCTCTTTAACCGTTTTTTTTCTACTTTCGCGAAAACAGCTAAATAATGTGGTGCTGCTTTGATGTTGTTGCTCTTGTTTTTATTTAGTTGTATTTACCGAATTGTTTTACTTACACCGAACTGCTTGTTTTCCTAGTCACAGTGTCTGCTGCCGGCTATTTATTACCGACTCTAACGAAGTGCCGAACAGTGCTCTACATTGATGAAATTTTTAATTAAATAGCCAAGCGCTTAACCACGCCTTCACCATCTGGGGTGGTCTTTGCTGTGGCTCGCATTTTATGCGGTGGGCGTGGACAGTGAATGAGTTCGTAACTTTTATCTGTCCGTCCGTGCTTAGCCACCTCGCTTTAATTGCGACTTTAAAGTTTAAACGCGAAGCACATTTGATTATTGTACTGGTTCGGCAGCCAGAGGGCACTTTGGCAATCTGTTTTGTTTCCTGGAATTCCTTTGTGGGCTTAAACTCAAGATATATGCAACTGGTATATCTACTGCCCCCTGCTTCTACGGACATTCTCTGACACAAGTTGATGTGAGATTATTGCCTTAATTACCATCTGGCTATCGATATCCATATTTATTAAGTTTCCTTAAGTTGTTTTCTGCATTAGTAACTATCGCCACTGATTTCTCAACCACAAAGACTTCCGGCTGAAAGATACTACAATATTGGGAAACTTGAAGGGTCGAATGAAATTCAGCTCCGAGTAATAGATTCCAACTTTTACGCCGTTCGTCATATTTGATCCGCCTGTATGGATGTTGTAAGTTTCGCTGGCGCGTCGCATGCTCTGGCGTCCTGTGACTTGAAACCTTATCTTCTAAATAAAGCATAAGGGAACTAATTTCCTGCTTACTGAGTTATGTTAGAAAGCATAGTAGAGAAGTCACTTAACGGCACTGATCTAGCAGCTGATTTTACTACAAAGCTGTCCTCTGCACTATCAGCTGTCCACTATATGGTAGGTGGCTTTCGAGCGCAGTCGTTGGAGTAGTTCTTAACGGTTGTGTATAGAATAGCGAGTCTCTGTTTCCTCTTCAACAGTTTTTTGTATGAAAGTATGCTGAAAGTATCCATCAAAGCATTAGGGCAGGTGGTAGGCCCAATGTAGACCCTAAAGTTTTCTTCTAGCCTTTTTCACTCTGTCCACTACATTGAGTTTCAAATCAGTCTGCTATCCAAAATTACTCCCTGGTATTTGGTACGCTCTATAATTGTTAATTTAACCCCGTTAACCCCCCCCCACGCTACTAATTGTGTCTATGAACCCTTCCGTCACAATTATAGCTTCATCGTCTGCATAGGCTATCAACTTAGACACACTTCTTTAAAATTTTCTCTGAAGCTCATTTGCTTCGAGTGACCACAGGACAGGTGACACACTCCTTGGAGTGGAATCTGGTTTCGTTCCATTATGCATTAATCTTCCTCCAGCCTAGTTGGGTCTTTTTTCATTTGATGAAGGCGGACTCTAGCCCGGCGCTGCCAGACCATTAGCAATTATCCATTAGAGATATTATTAAATGCTTCGCCGCTTGTCGAGTAATACGCGTTAGGTATATTGATTATGCTCCAGAGTCCTCTCTATATTTAAGATTAGCGAGTGAAGTGCAGTCCTCGTAGATCAACCCTTCATGTAGATGTGCTGTATCTTCGATAGGTTAACCTATGGAATTCAGTCTCTAAAGTAGAATTCTAGAAGATTCTCGAGTGTTTTTAGAAGAAATGAAGTTAGTTAGTTTCCGCCTTTGGTGTGAATAAGACTCACGTCAATCACCAAAGGATGGACGCATGATTAAGCCTTAAACAGCCTTTATATACTGTCTTCAGTTATGGTACCGAACATTTCAGAGGACTTTGAAGGTTCCTTGAGTCCTTGAGTTTCCAAAGTATTTTATTATGATATCCTACAGGTAGGAAATTAGTAGCATTCTGCAAATACTCTGAAACATGCGTGTTGCCCACGCCTTAACCTAAATTTCTAAGCTGTTTGGGCTGATTTGCTACTTTTGAGTTAAGAAGACTTGTAAGACTGGCAATAGATCCATAATAAATATTTTCAATAAGTAGCAGTGATGAATTATCACTGCTTACGTAGGCTTGCAAGTAAAGATTCTAACTCAAATACTGCTAGAAATTAAGCCAATTCCCCAAAATCACGAGAAATTTTAGTTTTCATTTCAAATCCCAACTAAATGCAAAGAAATAAAAATCGACAAACACACAAGCATTTGCCAACACTCTTAATGATGTGAAAATGTAAAAAACAAAAACAAATTGAAAATAGCAGCCCTTTCATTTACCCGCTACAAACGAAGTGTCTGACACCCTCTTTGTGGCAGCTGCACTGTGGGGCGTTAAGAGTTACGAGCCGGAAAAGAGTGTCACCTTTACTTAACGCTTTCACGCGCCAACACTCAGCGTTTCACATCGCATCCACCACTTATACTTGCCATTACACCTTTGCATTTGCAAACTAACTAACAACAACGCTTCCGCTTAAAAGCGCTGCTCATATCCGCTAGCTACACGCGTCATTACCCAAACTCAACGCGCGCGCTCAACATGCCTCGCTCCCATGACGTTGATATTCATTTGAAAGCATTTTGCTGACTGTGTGTTACCTTGAATTTAGAATTTTTTCGCTGTTCACTTTCGTTTGAACACGCGCGCTCTCGCACATGCTTGTGTTTAGCGCCGCAGCTTTTCGTTCGTCCAGGCGTTTGGTCATTGCTGTTAATGCCCAGTAGGAAAATCGAATGTGAGTTAACGAGTTGAAAATTTTGTTGTTTGTGATTATTAGTGCAGCTAAACGCCTGATATATACTGAATCATAAGATCCTTACAAATCGCCGAAGTCCCTAGAGCCTAACTTAAATTCGTCGACACTCAGTTTGTGTTGGGCTAAGTTAGCTTAAGTTGAGCCAATGTCTGTTTTGGCTATGTCTCCAGATTCGCAGACGATCTGATGATTCATTTTCTGTTTCAAAAATCTTTTTCCAAGATTTTTAGCCTTTCGACGGATACTGTTCGAAAGAAGAACTAAACATTTTTGAGTTGAATCTGAAAAGTTTTTGAGACCACAATACATCATCAGTATTATTTTTATTCTAAAATAGATTTTACTAAAGCTTTGTATTTGCATCACAAAGGGAATTTCAATTGGCAATAAATATACTTTGTCTTCCTTTACATTCCGACCATGCCGTCATAAACACCTGAAATGCGCATTTTCAGTCGCTTAAAAGCTCATAAAATATAAATATTCCCACATGGTGTTCCGCTCGTTATACCCTCCGCTTGCGCGCCGTACCTTCCAATCTAAATGTTTCATAGCCATTAATTCGCAAGTTCAAAAGTTACAATTAAATGGCAAATGCTGCTCACACACCGCTTTATTGTTATTATTTCGTACTTATGGACACACACGCGCCGCTTTATGTTTCCGTCTGCGCTTATCGGCGTTGTGTGCGCATTTAAGTAACGGTTAAGTCCAGCTGCCAGCTGCTAAATTGTGCGCATCCGTCATCGGTAATCGCATTATCGTCCTTATAATTATTATTACGATTATTGCATCCGCTATTAGTCGGGCGTTCGGCGATTACGCGTAACTGACTGAAAATTTAAGTATCTGCTGACCGCAGCTAAGTAGTAAATTTATGTTGGAAAATGTGGGTTGAAGAGATGTTTATCTTCTTGCTCCAGTTAATAAATTATATGGAGTATAGGAGGTAAACAACAATGAAATAACAGCTAGAGTAGAGAGAGAGGAGTTCCAAGGATCTAAGGATCTTACATTTGGAAGAAGTTGTGAGTTGAGTTGAGTAAAAGTGGAATGCTGGATAGATGGAGAAACCGAAGAATTATAAATAAATTATGCATGTACTATGGTCTCGATTGTTTTAGCAACTTAAAAGAAACAAAAAATAGTATCTAACATCACAGATGCAAAATAAATTTAAACCAGTGTATAGTGTTGTGGTCGCAGATCTCCCAGCAAGGTCTTCAAATTCAAAAATGTTTGTCTTAACTCTCCAGGTGGTTGGAGACAATTGATCAGCCGCCCGTTCGTTAGCTAGGAACGCCCTCTACCGAATGCAGATGGTGCGCGCAGACTCCGAAGTAAAGTTGCGGCGGAAGACAATCAGTCCTATTAATTTCCGGATAAACCCTGTAGTTATCTATTCCAAAAATTAATGTGTGATTATTGCAGTTATAAATCAAGTTATCATAATAAGTATGGCTAACATACCTAATAGAAAAAATTTTTTTTTTCACTTCTCATTTGTAGATGAATACGGGCTGAAGGCAATCGGGGACGTCAATTGAGGATAAAGTGGTTAAAAGCCAAAACCAGCAAAAAGGGTTGTGATTTGTAAAGAAGTCTAACAAATTTTGTATAAAACTCAACGGCGCTAATCTCACTGAAGCAATAATCCAAAAAACCTAGCCCTCTCGCGGTCTACCAGAATCTGCTGCATGCAACAGCCAGTGACTTACAACAATCCAGCGCCGAGAAAACGTTTCCAAGACTTACGCTACAACAACGACAAGCACAACGACGCCTGCACGCAACAGACGCTTCTCACATGACGCGCCGCTGCTGCGCACTGTGCTTCCACATAATGAGAACATGCAACCGAGTTAGTGGAGGAAGCAGCAATTTGCCAAGTGCAACGCGACGACAAACCTTCGCTAAAATGATCACCATAACGACAATGTTGATATTACTACTTCCGTTACACATAACAACAGCAGAAACTGCCAGCCAAGGGACCGGAGTTAATCAGCAGCGCGAAGGCGCACACGCAGCAGCTGGCATTACCACCTCTGGCGCTAAGAACACGCTGCAACTGCATTCAAATGTAGCTCATAAATCAAACGTAATTAGTGCAGAAAATAAGGTGTCAGCGTGGGAAGCGCGCGCAACTGATTTGTTAACAGCAACGCAGCTGAATTATAGTAATGACGCCAGCGCTGAAGGGGGCACGTTGGCGCTCGAAGGCGATGTTGCAGGCAAAAGGCGCGCGCTGAAGCAGCAAATGGGCGCAGCTGCGATAAATTACCGCGTTGAGCAATTAGCGCGTAATGCAAGCGAAATGCAACCACAAAAGCAAAGGTTGCAAACATTTTTAACCGCGTCACTGCGGCGGCCAACCGCGGCAACTGTGCGAAACTTTACAACTACGCGCCACCGCGTCCCCAGCAAAGTGCTGCGAATGTCAACAACAACTGGCAGTAATGAACTTGTAACAACGAACTATATGGCGTCATACGACAGCTACACTAATGGCGGCAGCAACAATAACAACAGCAATGGTAGTGCAACTAAGTGGCGGCAAGCAATTGATGTGCGACCTTTGGGGAAGCGGCATCAAGCGGAAATTGAGCGCATAGAGCAGCGCGCAAATGCTACTCACCCACAGCAATCAGCAGAAAGTGAACAAAAACAACAAACACCAATAATTGCCAACACAAAGCGCATAAATGGCTATCAAAAGGAGTTAAAGGGAACGGCGCTGAGCGGACGTATTGAAGGAAGCACGCCCAGCAACAATCAAATGGCATCCCTTACCACGCAAACAACAACTGCAACTACAACAGCGCAGGTGAGCAGGCTTAGCGCAGTTGATCGGCACGCTGAAGACCAACTTTCTGCTGACGGCGATGATGGCGTTGATTATAGTGTGGACGATGACGCTGTAATTAGCTCAGTCGCCAAGGTAACCAATAACAGCAACACACAAATGCTGCAATTTGTTATGCGGGCAACTCGCATACCAACCACAATGCGTGAAGTAAACCCCACTGCAGAAATAGTTCTGACTGGCGCTGAGCATGCGAGGGCGAATTCAGTCAAAAGCAAAATAAATAACATAAATTCCAAAACGAAATTCACTTCAACGCAATTTCAAAGCGACCACAGCGATGCGACGAGTGCGCTCAGCATAGCGGCGGTGGCAACGAGGACAGCGTTTGTCTCGCAAACAACTGCGGATTATCCAGCTAAAAGTGACTTTAGAACTGACAGCGTGCCAACTCAGCTCCTGCAGCAGACTGCGCGTGGGAATGGACCGCCTGCCATTCAATCTCAGAACCCGCCAGCTGAACAATTGCCAAATGGGTTGCATACTGAGGGCGAAGGCGGCGAGGTGCGGCGCGGCAAGGATAATAACAACACTGAAAGGCGCTTAACGCCGCTGACGGTTTTAAATGTAAAGCTGAATTCTATCAATAAAAATGCAAAGTCAGTGACATGCGATAAGCAGATAAAGAATGATTCCACAGCCATGACAATTGAATTGATGACAGGACATGAGCAAGCAAAACACGAGCGCGCGAGGCAAAACGATGCCGGCGAATTGGCTGCAGAAGCACAACAAGCACTGGAATCTGCCCAGGAGGACTGTAAAATAACAAAATGCTCGAAGCGATTAGGGGCCATTGTGCAAGGTGAGCAACAAGCGCGACAACCGCAAAAGTCATTCAGTGGAAGCCAACTGACGTGGCAGCAAAGGTACTTAGGGCAAGCCATGCACTTAGTACGCCCACAGCAACAAGCGCAAGGCTTAAACGTACACGCGCAGCAGTTGCAACAACAAAGCGAGCACTTAGGACCCAAAAGCGGCTTCTTCGAAGAGCTGACAGGCCAGCAAACAACGAAGAAGGGGAAAACGCGGAGCGCCGTAGTTGGACGTAAAAGCTTTAGTGAAGCGGAAGCGCTATTGAATACGGAAGTCGCACAAATGGAAAGCGGCAAATTAGCGGAGAAGCCAAACAAAGGACCTTCGTTATTACAACAAGAATCAGCGCTGAGCGAAGATGCAGGAAGGAACAAGCAGTTTGGCAGTCATAAGCAAGCAGCCGCAAGCAGTAGAGCAAAACTTCTTACAGATGCAACGCAAGACGCAAGCGCTGCAAAAAGGCAGAGAAAGTTAGGCGGGCTGCAGCTGGAAGTAGCTAGTAATGAGACAGAGAATGCAGAGCGAACGAATTTACAAATCCAGCTTTCAGCAACGCGCGCCGAGAAATGGGCATGCACAAGTTTAAGCGAACCCATCACGGTCGCAACAGACAACCTTGTAAAAGATAAAAATAGTGGCGCTAAAAGTGCCAAAATATTAATAACTTCAAGTGGCGGTACAATGCCAAAGAAAATTGCACAGCTTCAAGTCGACAAGTCAACAGCGGAGGCCAACTTAAGGCAGCAAACAGACGCTGAGCACACGATAGCCGATAGCATGGCTAAACAAGCAGCAAGTACAAGCGAAAATGCAGCGTACAATGAGCCGAGGGAAGGACAAATGCCTGAGGAACAGCAGCGCGCCTTGAAGTATGCAAACAACCGAGACAACAATGCGACAGTGGTTGCCCTGAATAGATGGCCGGCGGTTGAGTGGAATAAAGTACCGACAGCAATGCGGCTTGCTGGACTAGAGGGCAAACAAGCAGAGCAGCAGCCAGTTGATACGCAACAAGACGTGGATGTCAGCAAGGCTGACTTTAGTGGACAACGTCAAGCAAATAAATCTAGAGTAATGGGTGGTATACAGCACCTACATATGACAAATATCGCGTCAAATGTCGCAAGAGACGCGCACGTTGCTGAAAACCGACGTAATTTGCTTAACGGTTCAAAGCTGCTGTTGTCTGAGGAAATGGTAGAAAGAGTAGATGTGAGACAGCGATTGATGGCGGATAAACATGGCGTTGACACAGAAGAAATGCCAGCTTTTGAAATATCAATAAACAATAGTTTGAGTAATAGGGAAATGCAAGGAACACAGGCGCACAAATCCCATGCCTCCCCAAGGCGAAACAGTGAAAATGTGTCAGAGGAAGAGAACGCGGAGCCAGAAATGTTAAATCTTATAAAAGTCCAGCGAAGCGCGTCAACGTCAGCAACAGAGAAATCGGCACAGATCGAAGTGGCGCAAGCACCGACAACTGCAGCAACTAAGCCAGATAATTGCGAACAGCCAGCGCATAATGGCAATGAACCGCCATTTGATGAGTTAAAAGCAGACAGAGCACACGAAAGCGCACAGCAGCCTGTAAGCGCGGAAGGGATTGACAACGAGTATTTAGCACGCCTGAATGGTGCTCACGCTATGGCTGAGCAACAACAGAGCAAATCAATTTTGCCCTTGCCACACACCGACTATGCTGGGCGCGCTGAGGGTGAGACCGTTGCGGAGTGGCAGCAGCAGCACAATCTCTTAACGGCTTACATACGTCGGCCCGACCAGCGAACGGGTGAAGCGCTGAAGCTGAATGACACGCTATTGGCAGCGGATGGAAAAGCGATTGTGGAGGCGGAAAGTGAGTGGAATGCAGGCGAAAAATCGACAATACAGGGACCGTTTAAAAGCAGCACACCAGCCACAATGACAACGGAAACAATGAGCCCGCGCCCAGCGCATTTAGCGGAAAACACAATGCGAAACAACTCGAACGCCAACGAGTGGCGCGAAAGGGTAACAGCAGAGGGAGATTTCGAAGCCAGTCAAAATGAAAAGGCCAACGCTCACGCCGCGCAAATAGAAAGGGCTGAGCTGCCAGAAGGACGCGATTATAAAGCCGTTAACTTGACGGCGGTGGCTGGGCACGAGTATGGCTTTACGCCAACAACATTTTCCAATCAAACAGGAGATAATTTCGGCGGAGGTTTTCACGCTCTGAATAGCGACGCTACATCGGCTGCCAGCAACATCACAACGCACACACCCACACAAAAAACATCTGTTGATGTCAATGGAGAGGAAGGACACTACGCCACAACTACTAAGCAAATATTGGAAAGGACTACAACAGCAGGGACGACACCTGAAGATATGGAATGGCATGCGGCAGAGCTCACAACCAAAAGTAATCACAAATACACCGGCACTACCTTCAACTCCGCCGAAATAGGTGCCGGTCATGTTGGCGCAACCGCCTCAATTCCAACTGCTACTATGCGGGCCGTCATGCCGCCGCTAATATCCGTGAATGCAGCACCAACAAACGACGTCATAGCAATGACAACACCAACTGCAGTGGTGTCCGATGCAATGTACACCAAAGTGCCAGTGCAATCTGTGTTACAAGCGGCGATAGCGGCAAATGTGACGATAAATGACATGCCGACCACGACGACGGACACTTCAATCTTCGTGTTGCCCAATTTCGCAGCCCTAACCACGGTAACGAGTACTGCAACGGAGTATGCACTGTTTTCCACAATACCGGCGTTGCTTACACCAACAATCGGTGCTACTGCCACACCAGGCGGCGCTGCTTGGCCCGTCAAACACGCTTCGGTGATGGAGGGCGACGTCATACTCGGCGGCTTGATGATGGTCCACTCACGCGAGGATAGCATCACTTGTGGTCCTATCATGCCGCAAGGTGGCATACAAGCACTCGAGGCCATGCTCTACACACTCGACCAGGTGAATAAGCAGCAATTGTTGCCGAATGTAACGTTAGGCGCACACATACTGGACGATTGCGATAAGGACACGTATGGGCTGGAGATGGCGGTTGATTTCATTAAAGGTAAGTGCGGAGAACTCAAGCCGATTTAAATGCTCAAAGATAGGACTTTAAGGCGATATGAGTCAGGCGTTCTTGTAAATTGGAAGGTTTTGAATTTATCCTTACAGGAAGAAAGATTTAAGAAGAAATTCGATTCCAGAGGTTTGCATTTTTGAGGTTTGAACATTTGATATTTTTTGTCCCAAAGGCGGACTGTCATGAAGGCGGTGTTGAGTCGTTTTCACTTCATCTTCTTGCATGCAGTTTCTGCAGATAACGTCCAGTAGGACTATCAGCCTTACTGCGTGAACGTCAATAGAACCAGAGGCTAGCCTTACTAAGCACAAAGAGATCATCCGATCTTTAGCCATCGATTTTTTGCCAAAAGGCTTTTATGACTACGCATGTACCGATTGTGTCCCAGCGCTCACCAAGCTTCCGCGAAGCCCAGCGTATTAATGGTAGACAGCAAGAGGTTAAGGGAGCACCTATTGGCTCCCATTCTACCAATAATGGCTCTAGGGTTCCTTTCCTTACTAGCTACTAGCTTTACAGTTGCTTGCAATTCCGCTGTAGTCTGGCACCCATACCAGCATTATGACAAATGCATTCGATGCTATTGATAACGAGGTAGCACTCTTCGACCAGCCAGACTGTAGACCAACTTTGAACCATCCGTGAAGGTGCTCACTGCCCCTCTCCTCTACTTTCGGTGAGGGAACCCACCTTTTGCCAACAGCACTAGAAGGCAATCGATGCCTTTTTTTGCTCTCTTTTCGATATTCGGCTTCCATGAAAGCCTTGGATATTTCACTGTATCCGCTGTTTACACACGGGTGTCTCCCATTCGCGGCGGCGAGGAAAGAGCATAAAAATTTAATTTCAAAACAAAAAATATTTTTCATTTTGTTATGCATCCTTGAAGTGGATGAATAAAAGGTCGTTTCAGCTTCGTCATATTTTCTATCTGAAAAATAAAACAATAATGGATTGTCACTATTAAAAAGCCGGGAAACTGAAAACAAAATTCCAATTTTTAAAAATTCTCTTGTAAACATATTCTTGAATAGTTAAAATTTGAAAAAAAAAATTTTTTTTCTAGACTAGAATAACAATTTAAGGCGCATGGTAACCCTAAATCTGGTTACTTTAGAGAATTGATTTTTTCTAGGCTTCTTACTATTAGCAAGATTACTATCGCGGGTATTTCCAATCCCCACAACTTAATATTCCTTCAAAAAGATATAATTGAATTCAATAAACCTTTCTTATGATAAGTAAAATGCTTGTTCATATAATTGTTCAGTGCAAAGAAATAGCGTGACCCTCAAAGCACTGCATATGGTGTACCGTTTACGCTTATCTTATGGCGTTTGGATACACACTTACCCATGTGTGCTTAGTACAAGCTTATGAAATAAATCTTAGCATCTATAATAGGAAACAGCAAGGTGCCCCAACTCCTACAGCGTGTCTGGCTGCTTATCTGGATGCCATGCGGCTGATACTAAGCACTCGGCGCACGAGGGTCAGCATCGTAAATCACTAAAATGTCCCTGATGTTGGTAGGCTGGGCGGAAACGCATCTTGCTTGCAGGTTAGGCGCGCTTTAGCGCACACATGCTCATGCAAGTGTGTAAGCCTATGCGACTAAGTGGCTGTAAAGCATCAACTGCATGGCACAACAATATGTTGCCGATTCAGCTATGCGTGCTGAAATCGCCATAAAAGCCTATCCATGTACTTAGACGTACCTACAAAGAGACGTAATAAATGATTGTACGCAGACATATGCTGCTGTTGTCAATGGTGTTGCCAAACCGGTGTGAAATGGATGCATTGCAACTTCTTAACGAAAAAGTCGCAAGGACTTTGGAAGTCACTGAATTGTGAGCAGCAGGTCCTCAGCTGCCTCAACTTCATCAGCGTTTTTCTGTGTTCTAGGCAGCGTCAAGTCATAGCAAAGCGCGCTGCAGACGAGTCTTGTCCGCGCGTAAGGCAGCTAGCGTGTAGGCGGTCCGATTTACTGCTGGGTCATGCTGTTGCCTTGCTTGTTTTTTTCGTTTATCGCAAGAACTGGTCAGTGTAAGCCTATTATGAGGGATTTTATTTTCCTGCGAAATGTAATTTTCCGGTAGCACTGTGAACCTTCAAATATTTACTGTTACCCCGCCGTGAGTTCATTGTATTCGCTAACTACACACACTCTCCTCACATTATAACCTCAATTTATAACCGCTCGAGCAAAAGACACACGCGCATGCATGCTTTCAAGTGTGTAACAATGTATGTACCTTAATTACATTAGGGCGGCTCACTGCTCCGGAGATTACTTATTTTTCAGAAGTTAATTTAGAATTTTCTTTTAAAATTAAATAAAGGTCGTCGAGGTTAGTTGAGAAGCAGCAGTTTTAAAAATAACTTTTTTTTTAATATAATTTCAGTGGACAGTGAGGTTATGTATCTACTCTAATAATCTATTTTTGTGATATTTGAGGTCAACCTTAAAATCAGCAACATTCACTAGATCGCAAGGAAAATATTCGCAGAATACGTTCTCTTAATTGTTGGGCATTTGGTTATCCATACAAAGCTACACAAATATATATCGTCACCTGAAATGCAAAATAGCGTAACAACATTTTCGGAAATTTATAGTGGCATGAATAAAACACGAAATATAATGGAACATGAGTGAAAAAAGAATTTAATATTGTTTAAAACTGGTTAATATCTGAAAATGTTGAACTTATGTAATATTTTGTATGTAATTTAAAGTAGTGAAGCGTAATCAATTTCGAATTTTTTAATGTTACGTTATTTTGCATTTCAGGTGACGATATACACATACACAGACATGTATTTGTACATGTAGTAACATTGTTGAGTAAGTGAGGCGCATAAGCAACTTTTTATCTTGTCGAAAATCACAAGGCACTCGCCTGGCCCAAGGCTCACCAGGCAACAACTTGTGCCAAGTGCTGTCCATGGGAAAGGAAACAGCTGAGTAGTTGGCTTCTCCGGCGTCATTCCACACTTGATTGTTTTCTTTAATTGCTTCTTAAGTTGCCAGCACAATTTCGGGTTAACATTATTGGGTTTTCTGCCAGGGCAGGCGACTGTGATGACGGTAAACTTTATGAAACTTGTGCGCGAATGGCCCGTTTTCGTCTTAATTGTAATGGAGTTAACAATTAAATTGCCAAACTTGTGTGTTGGGTGTTTATTTTATGAGAAAAATTAAAAGCCGGCGCAAGAAATGGAACCAAAGTTAAGTTAATGTTGTAGACGGGAAGCAATAATGTTAATGGAACTTCACGACGACGTGTATAACGGATTTATCTTGATGGGGCACATGATGATTCGGACGCTGTGTTAAGGAAGTACTTTAAAAAATTTTATTTGGTTGGAAGTTGGTTAAGTATAAAGCCTGAATATGTGGTTCGCACTCATTGATGCTATTGAATATTTAATTCTAAGCTGTCGCACTTGTTATAACATTCACTTTTGAACTGCTTGCAAGATCTAGTCAAGAGATATTAGGTCAGAAAGTACACTTTACATGCCGTACTGGTACATGATGAACTGAATTACGGCACAGAAATAATGCAGAACTGCAGTTAAAAGCCAAAAGGACTGCAAAGTAAACTCTCAGAAGGTGTCTGCCACCGCCAACTTCGGCTTGCAAATTGAGTTGGTTTGCATGAATGAATATGTATATACATACGTGTTTACTACTGTAACTTATCTTGTTAGTTTGCCTTGACTCCTGTGCTAACAGATCCATCCAATTGCGCAAATTTACAGTTAACCAGGCAACTTGTGGCGCGTTAGGTTCAGCAACTGTTGTGTTAGTGAAAGATGTGAGTTTTCGACGCACGTAAAGTTCAAAAGTGAACCCTGGCCGGAAAGGTAAAGAAATTAATAGCTTTACTTTTGTTGTTAACCGTATATTTGCGTGCTCTTTGGTAGTCAAAAGTATTATGGAGTAAACAAAGTCTATCAGTGAAACAAAGTGACACGCGTTTGTATACAATTTTATACAAAATATAATAATTTGTCAAAAATTTTCCTAATATTTGGATTTCATAGTGCAATGAAGCCTTACTATCCTGAATAGGGTTCGCCACTATGTTTTTAACACTCACAAGGAAACGTCGAAGACCCTATATAACATATGAATATAATAATCATCAGGGTGATGAATTCGGTTGACTTAGCTGCCGGTCTATTCGTCCTTCAGTTTATGAGATATCGATCTGAAATTTTACACACATCCTTTTCTTTCTAAGAAGCTACTTATTTGTCGAAACCGCCGATATTGGGCCACTATATCATAAAGATGCCGTTCACTCTGAACGATCGGAATCAAGTTCTTTTATGAAAAACTTTTTCATTTGACGAGGTATATTCTCGAATTTCATACCAGGTTAGATCCTAAGCCTGTAACGTAATGTCTGAAGAAATATATCAAATCGGATTACTATAGCATATATCTGTCATAGAAACTAAACGATCTGAATAAATGCTTGTATGGAAAAATGTTTCTTTTAATGAGATATCCTCTTGAATTTTGGCACGGATGATTATCTAAGGGTGTAATCCTCGAGGAGCTTGTTCAGATCGGCTTAATATAGAATATAGCTGCCGTACAAACTGAACGATTAGCATCAAGTTCTTGTATGGGAAACATTTATATCTGACAATTATAGCATTGCTACAGTATCTGAAATCCTTTTTTTATATAGCTGCCGTACAAAGTAAAGGATCAAAATCTGTTTAATGAAAATATGAAGCTGTGAAGTGTATTCAAGTTTCGGTGCAACTGAAGTTAACACTTTCTGTTGTTCATATCATAAAATATCAAATTCTTTGACGAACAGTTATCAAGCAAGTTAATTATCGATGCTTCTCTTTCTATTTGAGCCCGTCAGTAATGCAGTTGCATTCTCCTTTTCAACACACTTTGCACTGAAACTTTGACTCGCTTTTAATAGAAAACTAGCAATATATGAGTGCGTGAAGATTTCCGGTGTGAAAAATAAAGTAATAAAGACATTAAGAGCGCAATAAAAGCACCATAAAAGCCATGTTGTTATGCTCAATTGCAGCTTTACGTGGGAAAACTATAAATGCATTGGGATTTTGTACATACATATGCGTGTGTATACATGCACATTATGCCAACATGAGTATATAGCCGTAGAGACTATATAGCTACATTAAGCACATTTGCTAACGATCATATTTGGCGGCTGACGTTCATACACAAACACATTCACACATATGTAAATATGTTTTCGCTATACACACATACACCCACATAAATGTAGCCGCCATACGCACATGCACAGCCTCACAGTTGCGTGCTGGCGCGGCGTCTGCATTTTTATAGCCCCTGACAGTTTGATTGCTTTTCAATGTTAAGTGGCTGCAGCGCAAAGTGGCTGCCGGATTTTCTGATTTTAAACAGCTTTGGCATATGGACGCGCTAGTGTCGCTTTTTAATTTCACCATCCACCACCATTTCCATACGAAACATATGTATGTGCGTTTCCGCATATGTGCGCACACTTTGCCATTATATCGCTTTTTGTTGACTCCAATATGTTTGGCTCTAATTTGATTTCGTGCGCTAGCGGAGAGCGGCACTTTGTTGCAGGTTTTCGCTTTCAATTAGTTCTTGCATCGATTGTAGTATTTGTTTGCGTTTGTCGAACAAACGACTATCGCGAATGTGGGAAGTGCAAATTAAATCTATTGCACAAATGTGTGGAAGCATCGACATAAAATTGACAATATTCATGGATGTGCAGATTGTATTCGAAAAACGAGTTCGATTTGTATAACGCGAAATGCAAAGCAGGTTAATTCCCTGGAAAAGTAAAAAAAAAAATAATAATAATAAAAAATTAATGCTAAGATACTGAAATAAATATAGAAATATATATTATGTAAAGTTACATTATTTCTACAAAAAAATAAAATAAAATAAAAAATTAAAAAAAACAAAAAAAAATTGAGCATAAGTACAGTAAATTTTAAAAGGAATCTATTTAGCAAAAAAGTTCTAAATGAAAATTCTGATTGGCTTAGTTTAATATTTAACAAGCTGATTTGTAACTAAAAATTACTCTAAAATGTTTCAAAATGCTTGCAAATGCTAAACACAGAGTTCATGATTTCATACCCCGCTATCGCAGTTTTTTTTTTAATGTTGCTAACAGCTAACAGATTATGCTAGGAGCATAATCCTAACAGCGTTACTGTAGCAGTTTCTGCTATACACATTCTGCTAGCAGTATTACTGCTAATTACATTTTCTGCTATATGCATATGGTATGTACATTCTGCTAACGAAAGATTACAGCAGAGAATGTTAATAAGTAATAATAACATATAACATTCTCTTACCAAACATTAAAGACTTTTAACGGCAGTTATTTTAACAGAGCTTCTTAGGGGCAGCAAGGTGTTTTTAAAGCATGTTTTACATTCACTCGACTGTTGTTAAGATACTATTTCCTTTTATGTTCCATAGGAGCGCCAGTGTTAAAGCTAGCATATTTCTGACAATTACCAACCAGAAAATAGAAAAGCTTGAAAGCTTTGTTGAACTTTAGAAACCTTTTAGTTTTTCCGCATTTCCTTATATTTATAAAATCCTGCTCCAAAAGCTTCAAATATTGAGCAGGGATGTAGGCAGAGCTTTTCAAGCAAGCCCAGTAAATCTTTTATAGCTTTTAGGACAAAATTTTGAGTTTAATGTTATAGTAATCTTTGCGGCATGTGTCCTATATGTACAGATGTATGTTAAGAGCTTTTTTTTTTTTTACTAAGTTCTATTAACCGTGGTGGAATACAATCCACCGGCTGTACCGTGGCTGTTAAATGTTGCTTCCCATTTATCAAAATCCCTTTTATCAAAATGATACTTTCTTTAGAGGCTTTTAGGAAATTATTTTGCAAAAGATTACTTTAATGAAAAATTGGTTTGTATATCGGAACTGGTTTATCCAAAAAATAATAGTATAGAAAAAAATGTGGCACGTATACTATTACATATACTTTCTCATACAATGAATAGGGTATATTAAGTTTTCCAACCAGAGGGAAACGTCGAATATCCCACAAAATACTATTTAGCCATATCCGTCGGCCGGTCTGAATATATACGGATTAGTCTCTCAGATTTTGCGATATTGTTTTGAAATTTTACAAATGTCCTTTTCTCCTCAAAAAGCTGCTGTTGTTGTTGTTGTTGTTGTTGTTGTGTCAGTGACATGCTAATGTCCATAGCAATGTAAGTATATATGAAGAACATTTTCAGATCGGACCACTGAATCATCAAAAATCAGCTGTCATACAAACTGACTGATCGAACTTAAGTCCTTTGTATGAAAAACTTTTTTATTTGATTAGATATCTTCACGAAATTTATAACATATTATTATTAAATATAGAGCTACAGTCTCCAAAGAAATTGTTCAGATCGGATGACTATAGCATATATTCACCATATAAACCGAGCCATCGCAATCGAAATCAAGATCTGTTTATACCACTCTATGCTATAAAAATGCATCTGTGTAGGGTATTATACAGGTAAGGCGTTGCAACTATTTTAACACGTATGTATATTAGCATACACCTCTCCCAACATTACTCTTTAACTAATACTTGCATACGGTTATGCGTAATATTTATATCAATCAATGGTGAGTTGATCATTTCATAATAAATTCTCTGCTCAAAACCACAAAATGCAATAGTTGTGTCAGTAACATGCTTAAAGCTATCATAGGCAAATCGGTTGTGTGTGAGGAAACCATAAATATATTTTTTTATTTAAGTAATTACTTATTCTACATTAGTTGCTTATTGCGGTTGCAAAACTAAAAGTTTGTTCTATAGATTGTGGTTTGGAATTATTCAAACCATTAAACGGCTTGAATATGCCGTTAACGATAGTCGCATCGCTCAAATAAATATTTAGTATTAAGTAAATTAATATTATTGTAAAATATAATATAAATTATTATGTGTAAAGACCTCAGCCCAGCAAAGGTAAATTATGCTACTTTTCAAGAGCGCCTGCTTTACTTTGCTTTTGAATGCACACATTTACATACATATCGAAACACATGGCGTAAACTGACGCCCAGCACATGCCTCTAAAAGCAGTCACACGATTCGTATTGACTGCCAACAAAAAAACGCAAAAAATCAACAAAAAAGTGTCGGAAATATAATTAAATGGCGCGCGCCACGGCGTATGCGTGACATGTGGGGCGAGTGCGCTTGTGCGTTGCTAACAACATGCTTTAGGAAGTGGGCACTTACATTTCGGGAAATGTTTACGACCCTCTCTTTACCACTCTTTTGTTGTGAATACTCACTGGTGTGACTTTTATAGCCTGACTGAGGTGCCATTTAATTGTGCTTGACTTATTGCTTTGACCGCTCCGGAGTACACCTCCTACAGCGACGTTTTGCAGCACGCATTATTACAATTGCTCGTCATATTCCGGCTGTCAACGAAGTTGTTCTATATGAGGGCGCGTAGGGGGGGGCGCTTTTTATTATCATTGAATGCCGTTATTGTGTGTTTTTTATTTGCGGCAAAGTTTGCTTGTGAAGTGTGTGATTTTACGGCGCTTATTTGCAAGTGTAAATAAGAAGCCTGCAGCAAAGCCTTTGCATTAAATATGTTGAGGAATTGGCTATATTCGTTACTGTATGTATTGATAGAAATATATCAATGAAGTATATTGTTGTTGTTTAGTCGTAAGAAACTTTTAAGGACAACAAAATCTTTGAATAAATAACATTTTCATTTTATGCACTTAAAACCTGCATTTTATTTTACAATATATTAGAAGAAGCAATGTGTTCCGGTGTACAGCGCAAACAATGTAACTAAATCAGTATCCAAACGGTTTCTTCCTTCGCCCCTTTTTAGTACAAACTGTTAACCACTTTCTCCACTAACTGTACGAGCCGCGATTGCCACGTGGGCGGCATGCAAACAAGTGTTTTTCCATTCATAAAAGTTTCACTTTCACAAACAACCAGTAACACACTTTTCTCCTGGCTACAGCACTGTTAAGCTCAGCATGCAATGGCGTATAACAGTTTGACTCTCCTGTGGCCTGTCGCGAACTGCTGCTTGTGTACTAAATTTACACGATTGCCTCGCTCCTTTTTCGACCAGTTCGTAACGCTTTTACAAATTTTACTTTCACACACATTTTCTGTAATGCGCCGTGTAGCAAATTTGTCTGGCTGCAGGATTTCAGTTACACGCCGGTCTTGTGCGACAACAGTCGCTTCCAATTGCGGTGCGACGAAAGTTGAAGCTTGCGGTGAACAAGCTGAGCATAAGCATAGATAAATGGTATATTTTATGGCAATGTTTAAGCAGTACGCGCTGTAACCTGTTTAGCAATAACAAAAATATTAAATTTACAGTCAGAAGTTGCTGATAAATATGCAACAATGTGAAGATGGTGAAAAAATTAATATGAAAAAACAAAAAATCCTAAGGCTGTGAAGAATAAGCAAGTGAAAATGGTGAAAAGAATGAGAAAAAAATTCTAAAAGAAAAAATATTTAAAAAAATAGAGAAAAAAATAAAACAATAAAAACTTACGAAAGTAAATTTACGAAAAAGTCAAAAATGTAAAAAATAAAATAAAAATAAAATAATAAAATAAAATAAAATAAAATAAAATAAAATAAAATAAAATAAAATAAAATAAAATAAAATAAAATAAAATAAAACAAAATAAAATAAAGTAAAATAAAAAATAATAATTAAAATTTCGCAACAATGTTTGAAAAAAATAGGATATAATGAGGTTAAATAAAATAAAGTAAAAAAAAAAACAAAAAAACAAAATGCTGAAATTGAAAAATTCGATAAAAATTTAATATTAGAAGCTTTCAAAAATATTTGAAAACAAAATATGAAATACTTCTCGTCCACTGCGAGGCAACTTTTATCTTAAACAAATTATTTACTAGCAATTCACTACAAAAATAAGTCGCCTGAAACACAGAAACTGTTTGTACAGTTGCTCGCAGCAAGCAAATTTCTTCATAAAATGTGTTGAGATGCTCCATTTCGAACTAATTGCCGAAAATCACAATATGATGGCCTTAAAGAATACAACAAATACATACTGTCATTCAAGACTTTCTGCACTTAAACTGCTTTTTAGCCACAAAATGCCAGCACGTAACCTTGGTAACTAAATATGCGTTTCAGACAACAGCCGATGTCCCACTTGACATTGGCATTCCAAAGTAGAAACTTTGGCAATAAAAAGTCGCCAAACTTTCGGTTAAATTCATAAGTGCAAGAGGGCCGCCTTTGTTAGCCAACCGTCTGAATTCTCAGCAACCACAGCAAAGCAACTTGAAACTTGAAAGGAAATGCTTTATGAGAACGGGACTGGGCTCGGCAGTGAACAGCTGAGTTAAGCGAATTCACTCGCAAATAGTTGGCACAGATTTTTGTTATTTTTTTTTTTTTTTTATAATTCACTATAATTCGTTTGGTGGCAAGAAGAACTTAGTGTTCCTATTTAGCGGGTAGGCCGTATACGCTGGCTGTGCGATTGTTTGCTGTAGCACAAATTGTATCACCATATAGGTTTTATATAACAATAATTCCTAATTCCATGTGAAGACGCGGCCGGTGCACTCAAGCACTTCCAAGCCGTTAAGCCAACGGCAACCTTATTTGTAATGCCCAACTGTCTAAGTTGTAATTTTTGCGCAACACTGCCTCGCCCGTCCCAATCTTATATAAATTTGTGCTTGATGGCGAAAGTAATGTTTTTCCGACGTTTGGTCGTGCTTTTAATCCGATTTGAATACACGCCTGTGTGCATGCTACGACATTTTTCGGGCCAGCAATTGATGCTTACATGTGTGTGTGTGTACTAATACGCTCTTGTAGCACAGTGTCATTTACAGGCTTTAAAATGTCCGCTTTCCCATGATGTGGCGTCAAGCGCCTAAAATTATGCGTCGGTGCGCACATTACGGGCTGCTTTGGGCGTTTGTTTGTGGTTGGGTGTCATGAATTTTTGTTCCCCATCAAGCGCTGTGGCTTTTCCAGCCGCGTTGCTAATGCCGCTGTCAGCAATTTAGATAAAAACTGCTGTAAAGATATAAGCGACCATTAAAGTTGCCGCAAGAGGCAATAGAGTATTCCAGCGCGCCAACTGGTAATTGCAGCAGCGACAGCTAAATCCTTGTCGCCTGCAAGCGAGTGACAGGCGAAAATCATGTCGGGAATGCGATTACAGCACATCATTTACCTGCGTGTACCTGCTTGCGGGAAGCGTTAAGTCAGCGAGTTGCCATTGACAAGCGACGTTGCAGCTTTTGTGTCATTATAGCAGGCGCTTATTTGCTTATAAAACAAACATAAACGCGTAGACAGGCAAAGAACATAATAGGACTTGCTAGTATTTGCTTCACCTACCCTCTCCACTAATTGTTGCCACCTTATATGTCACATAAATAAAACAATTTACAAATTTGCATAAATTAAGGCGCAAATGAGTAGGTTCCAGCACATACTTTTCATAAGCGTAATCTCTTTAAAAACGCACACACACATCCTCATGTGAGACGGCGTTGGTGAGTATCATGCATGTGCTTGTGGCAGACTCACGCACTCGCTGGCTGCTATGATGATACTTAAGACATTTCCTAATTACCGCGTGCAGCTAATGAGATGATGTGGCGTGCCATTAAGCCTATCATAAAAACACATACACTCGCAGGCCGCATAGTATTTAATTGAAGGAGCTAATTTTAATTGTGTTTCTGCTTTGGTTGTGAATATCAAAAACATGCATAAATTTGCATTGTCGCTGTGTTGCCGAAAATAATTAAAAAAATCGCATGAATTTTACATTTTACAAGTGAAAACGTTGTGCCGACGAATATTTACCGTAAACAGATAGAGTGTCGTAAACAAAGCAGATCTTTGCACTCATTATTGTTAATTTTATTATACCAATTTCATGTGAAATATGATAGAATGTGCGTATCGGCGAGAGTAATGTAGCGGAATTCCCCAATGACAGGGCGCATTTTAGGCACCAGCGAGTTGCAGCTAACAGAAAATGGCGTAGAAGAAGCCAAAATTTTTAGCAGTGAAGGAAAATGTTTAGCATATTTGACTACAATGTACCATAAAGTATATAAGGTCATTTATGATTTCCACAATTTATTGAAAAGCGAATGAATGTTTCGAAAAATACAAAGCGATCGTTGTAAAATAACAAGTGTACCGGTCACTAGACAAAATATGAAATAAACTTCTAGTTTAAGCAGTAAAATCGACAACAATTTGTATTAAAGGATAATAAAAATTAAAAGAATAAATTAAAATGAGCGTAATTTCACAAAAAAAGTATAATAATTTATAAAAAGTGTGTATAATAATTTTGAAATAAAAAGATGTGATGTCCAAGTTATAATTGGGAACTCTTTCGATTTATGTACTCAAATAGGACTTAAAAACAAAATATTATAAAAAATAACCTTAAAGTACATGGTTTATTAGTATCTATGGCTAAGTATCTAGCTTAAGTTAAGAGCTCGATCCTAACCGAGAAAGCTAAGAATAGTGATCCGTTGTAGCACCTGCCAAGTATCTAACGTCAACACCTTTATTTTGGAAGCATGTAATATATATAAATATATTGGTTAAAAATATTGTCTAACAAACCGATGCCTACATCCACGTAAATTATATTTTCGTGCCAATTGAAAATATGTAAAACACGATTTTCCAAATCTCGAATAAGCTCAAATATATTTCAATTTTTTTTTTTTATATTAAAATTCTGTATTTTCTCAACATATTTTTTATTAATATTAAATTTTCTTAAATATGCTAGTATAGTGCTGTTACACTGCTAATACAGGGCTTTCCAATAAGAATGATATGATTTCTTGAACAAAAAAGCACAATTGTTTAGGAAATTCCAATGTTTTTTAATTTAATGTGAAGTACACGCGATACAATTATGTTTTGAATATAACATCATTCAAAGAGTCTCCACGATTTCACAGGAACGAATTCGATGAAGTAAATTTTCGATAACTTTTTCCACTAAATCTAGTCGTATCTCATGAATAGCCCGTTCAATATTGATTTCCAAAACTTGAAGAGGGTTTGTTTGTTGCTAAAGACTAATAAATTCAAATAACCGCACAAGAATTAGTCTAATGGTTGTTAAATCACAATTTCTTGAAATATTCGAATCTCCAAACTTTTATTGAAACCAGGTGTTGTCAAGATCAACTTCTTCCCATTACAGCCATAAATAGTTCGCTATCATCGATTTGTACCGCTGTCCATTGACAGTACCGGCGTCACCAACTTCTTTTCGAAAGACACACTGACAATTTAGGTGAATGGAAAGGTTGTTCATGACACAGATTGACTAATATAGTAGGTATATGGGGATCAGGGGAATCCCCACCGTATCACGCACTTTAAAAAAGAAAATATACTTTTATTACATAAAGGTTGACCCTAACCTTAAAGGTTGCAGATATGTTCGGTAAAAAGTAGCCGTAAGCAATGGCGTCCACATATATGGCGTCTGGATTCTTAAGAAGTTATAGACCGATTTCGAAAACTTTTGGGCGTTATATGAACTATTGTGGTTGAGTAAGGTTTTATTTATTTTCATACTGGATTTGAAAAATTTATTTTTTGGATAATTGGCGTGGTTGCCATCGGAGTTCAAACATTTCGACTCTGGAAAATATGAATATTCGGGTAACCTCACGCACAAAATTTGGTTGAAATGGGTCAAGTAGATCCTAAAGGTGGGAGGGCGAAGCCAAGCCCATTGTCCAAGTTTTACACCTGCTCGTATAAAGTCTTTCCATACTATGTTGGTTCTGAAATTTAATGCTTGTGGCTTATTTATTATGAGTTATCGCTTTTCTAGTAGTTTTAAACTTAAACGTTAATGAGGAGAGAGGTGGGGCTATCTTAGTATGAGTAAGATACTAAGAAGACTTCTTTTCAGTACTTTATTGGTTTGGCCTAACTATTTATTATAACCCTATATATATCTCGATTAATTTTGGGTTATAAAAACAACCGTTGGGTGAACAAAACTATTATACTCTGTAGTGACATTTGCAATCATGTTGTGTAACAATAATAAACAATAAATTTTTTGTGTATAACACTTTTGGCTAAATGAGTCTCACACCCCCCTTACAATATTACACTCCCACACCACACCACGTGGTTGGTAACGGTAAAATTTCATACAACACAATATGCAAGACTTGTCTCAGGTGAATACTATATAGCATATTATACTTCTTTCCCAAAACAATATTTTCAATTGTGTGTGTATGTCAGTATGCCAAGGCGCTGTGTGTGCTTAGCCGCGCGACAAAACAATTAACTGTAGGACGCTCTCGAGTAAACAAACATGCAAGCGAAAATGTAGTGCGAATGTTTGTCCGGCACTTGTTGCAGACTTGCTTTGCCGAGCTCGCACCATGTAAATATGTCTGTATGTATGTATCGCTAGCAACACCTATTAAGAGCGCTGCGTGGGCAAACAGACGTTCAGAAGTGACACATTATGTAAGTGACACTTCAGTTGCCCGCGTGTGTGTATGTGCGGCTGTGTTGGTAATTGCGCTCGGCCATCCATGGTGTTTATTTTTAGCCATTAGCTTTATGAAACTTAATTATTAAAGTTGTAACTGCCGCTTTGTTCTGGTTATGCAAAGGTCTGGCGCTCTAATTCGGTCGCGCGCTGACGCTGGAAGGCCAGTAGCGTGTCTGTCTATCGCATTATGCGCTGGATGACGTTGGCGGAATGTACAGCACGGCGCTCTGTTGGTGTTCATTAAGATTAAATAAGATTAATTGCACTCGTTGTGAGCCGTCAGTCGTTCCAAGAAAAGCATTGACTTATGAACGCTTTGGTAATTATAGTAATTCACTTTGAGTGCGGTATTAAGTTATTAATTGGAGCGTTTGCTGCATATGCATATGGAGTTTTGAATGAAGCACCGGCCTTTTACTTATTTTAAAGCAGGGTTATTGTCACAAAAAAAAAAAAAAAAAAAAAAAAAAAAAAAAAAAAAAAAAAAAAAAAAAAAAAAAAAAAGTAAAAAAAAAAAAAAAAAAAAAAAAAAAAACAGTTAGCCACTTGCAATAACTTTTTATGCGTTGTATAAAAAAACAAGCTCATTAACATTCCGATATCAACTATAATTACGGTAAACTTTGTTTTCTTAATAACAAAAAAATTCTGCGTATGCCAAGAAAACTTAACTCTTTTACGGCATTCCTATATGTCAAGCAAAAAATATAACACGATTTAATGCGAAAAGTTAATCAGTTTATAACTCAATTCAATTTATTTAAATTCTGCTTAATTATCGCAACTTATTTGCATGTAAAAACCTTTTATCTATTCATTTGAATCGGCGGAACAACAGACTCACAATGACTGGCTTTATCAATAAATCAAATGTAATGGCCAAATTACCATTAACACGAAATTGGAAATCATTGCGCGCTTGATAATGGTGCGCGTTCGCTGAAAGCTTTCTCTCATAAATCACGCGAGCTTGCTTTGCCTACACACAAATGTACTTAGCGCCTTTGAAGGCTACAACTCTGAGCAATGTGCGAAAACAGTGTTTGAGTGAGTGAATTTGCACTTTCAATTAAATAGACGGGTTACTAGGGGCATTTTACGCTTTTTAAAAAATTTATCTCGAGTCAATTAAGATTTGTGTTAAGCGGCATTATAATTTGTCGAAGAAGTTCAATAAACCTATTTTCATTTCATGGCTCCTCACAAATTTTCCAAATTACAGTATTAAACCTTTCACTACTACATCTACATAAGTTAGAGATTTGCTGAAATTTGCTAAAGAATATTTTTCTACTCCCCAAACTAACATGCTTTCTGCACTAAACTCTCAACTTCTGCCAATACAGCTGTAATAACTTATATATTGGTTAGCCGAAAAAGACTTTTCGTATTTTATTAAAAGATGTCGTGGCAGCCATACAAGTATGTATATCCAGTGCTACCAATCACAATGTGTCATAAAATGCAGTGTTTTAAAGTCAAGATTTTTTCAACAAAAAAAAAAAAAAAATTAATTCGAGGAAATCGAAAAAAGCTACAGCTGTTAAAAAATGTGTGTAAATAGAGAAGAAATTCGCTATATTTTGAAATTTTTGCATAAAAAAAGGAAGAGTGCCACGCAAGCCACTATTGAATTTTGTGGAGTTTACGGAGACGTTGCTGTATCAGTGGTAGATATTTGTATATTTATTTACTATTATAAATATAAAAAAAGTAAGTTGGAGTTTGATTAGAAATACGAAAAGACTTTTTCGACTACCCAATATTTGATATTTCTTAACACATTTATCAGCTTGAGAATCACTTTAATTGTCTCTTATTATTTTTATTTACAAACGAAAATGTTGTAAGCTGTTTATATAAACAAAATTTACATAAACATTCATCACCACCTGAAAAAGTAATTTTCTGAGCTTCATATGCGGCACTTAATTGCTGACTGAAGGCTTCGTTACGTGCTGATAAGCAAAATATTTGAGAACCGCACATAATTTGTTCTAATTTTTAATGAGCACATAAATTAAGTGTTTATTTATAATACCCAAAAGACCAGCTAAATATAAAATGCACACAAGTGTCTGTATAATTTTCGAACTCAATTTGCATATTTGATGGCGACAAGAAAATTACTCGGCAGAAAGGAAATTGTAGAAGTTCGAGAACACACAACCAATTTAAGCAACATTGCTGGTGCAAAAGTTGACAAGAGGCTGTTCCTGCAATATAAGTGCTTTATTGTCATTGAATAGTAATAAAATTTCAAGTGAAGTCAAGCAAAAAGCGAGACGAGCAATGAATTGGCTGTAAACAGTTTAGGCATGTGAAAATGGTTTTGCTATCAGCAGCATTTAATTTATTACCGTTGACCCATGAGCACGCAATTTGTGTCCACTCGGCCTACAGGCGACCTTTTTCTCTGCCTTACATTTATGTGCTGCTGCTGGCTGTAAAAAAAAGCATGCCAAGCAATGAGCACTGTCAAAATGTATCAAACCCTAACATATCACCCACATTTGTTGTGCTGCTTTTCGCACTTTTTTTCTTATGTTTCTACACATACGTGATGTGAGTGTCACGTCTCGATTTCAATTTACGCAAGGCGCTAAATAAACGCGCCATAAAAAATAGCGCGCTCACACATGCTCAGGCACATAGCAGTGTTTGTGCTTGGGGATGTGAGTGTAGCCTGAGACAACCGAAAAATGGCTTGTTTTGTGGACTAGCGCTGCGTAAGCAATGCGGCCAGTTGGGGTTTGTGGTCGCTGGCTGTAAAGTGAAAAAGTCCATAATCCGCTGTGAGTGGCTTTGGCTGACAATAAATACTACAATGACGTGTGGCACTCGTTGGCTGCTGTGCCCGTACTATGGTGTTGGGCCAGAGTGCCGCCACATGCATTCCGATTGCGCGGCGGAAATTCCTTTGGCTTCTCACAGCCTGTGGTTGACGGTTGACCTAAGCAGCTTGTATCGCTTCAAGTAGAGAAACAACAAAAGTAGTATGAAATACAACTTCAAGTGCCGGTTGTTGGCTCTCAAGCCTGTACTTATGTGCTTACGGTTAATATAAGTACATGTGCTCATTTATTCGTAATTATATAAGCCGTATAGTTCACAATTTAAAAGCAATTGATGAGTTATCATTTTAATACAGCGTCCTTTTTACACTCCTGACATACGGAAAAGTTGAGTGTTTTCGAAAAGTGTGACGTCTGTACGTAAACCTACATACTTCTGTGTATTTCTATGCCTTAAACATAGTGTATTAAGTGACCCACCAGTTTACCACCCTGGGAAAAACGTCGGAGACCCTACAAAATATATACATAAATGTTCAGCATGCTGAGCTAAGTTGATCTAGACATGTACGCCAGTCTGTTTATATATATGCGAAAAAGTCTCTCAATTTTTGAAACGAAAGATACCTGAAATTTTGCATCTGTCCGTTTCTCTTCCAGAAGGTACTTGTCTGCCATAACGGCCGATATCGGACGACTATAGCATATAGGTGCCATGCAAACTGAACGATATCAATCAAGGGCTTGTGTGGAAAACTTTTTCATTTGATGAGCTATCTTCATAATATTTGGTATGAATTACTTGCTAAGCTAATAGTGTAATCTCAGAAGAAATTATTCAGATCGGATCACTATAGCATAAGGCTGCTCTACAAACCGATGATATGAATCAGGAGCTTGTATGAAAAAATTTTCCATTTGGCAAGATATCTTTACGAGAATTTTGTATGAGTTATTTTCTAAGGCAATAGTGTTATCTCAGAAGCAATTTTTGAGATCGGATCACTTTAGCATATAACTATCTTACACACTGATCAATCAAAAGTTATTGCAAGGAACCCTGATTTTATGAAGGGTCCGACTTTTCATTTAGATTAGTGTTAATATATTTGACGGCTGCGTTGTGTTCTGTTGCCTTAGTCTATGCAGCAACTTGTTTTTCTACTTTTTCGTTTTAATGATTTGTTTGCGATGGTAAAACAAATGAGCAATGAAAAGCAAATTAAACCGACAATTATTTTTAAATGGCTTTTAAATATTTTTCTTTAACATTTTCCATTAATTTTGTTGTCGATAAAGTAGCACCTGACTTATTAGTTTAGTGCGCAAGCACTTGATTGCGCCACCTACATACGCCTTTATGACCAGGCGGTAACTCATACGCCATGGCACATGAATACAGAGTTATTATATACGCACTCATTTCGTTGGAAAATTCAGAATTCTGGAAAATTTATTATACACCTTATAAGCTATATATACGAGTGCACACATACTGTATAATAAAGTAAAATTTAATAATAAGGGAAGTGCAAATAAATACATAATACAAATACTCTTGTGCCCCGTTTTGTATTACCAGTTTACTGCTCTTTAATTGAAGCGTTCGCTTAAAGCAACCAGGCACTTTTTAGGCTTCACGCAAGCAAAGTGATGCGCTTATACAACTCTGCTTATGAGCTTGATGGCGTTGGCTTCAAATGAGCTACGCACATAGTTAAAATAGGACAAATTGCGAAGTAATGCGAAAAGTATGTGCAAGCTTTGCATGCCACAATGCTGCAAGTGGAGCATGTAAACCGGTTGGTAAACGGGAAGTTGTGTTATAACTTTTAATAATAATGCCACCCTTTCAGCAACAACAATTTTAAAGCAACTGAAAACCATGAATTTAATGCTGCTGCCAGCACTAAATACAGGCGAAAACTTGCTATCTTGTAGTTTCTAATTAAAAATATTAAATTTTCGGCATTGTTGTGCGGCAGCTTGCTTATTTTAACACAAATAAAAAAATAATAATAATAAAAAATTCAAATTAAATTGTTTCATGTTTGACTGCCTGAGTAGTTGGGGAGCGCACAGTGGCTGCGGGTTTACAGAGATTTTGTCAAATTTGAAAATTTGTTGAAATACGAAACAACAAAGTTCGTCGCACCACAACTATTGTGAAAAGTTGCAACGCACACAAATTCAATTAAAAAGTGCTCGCCAAACTTTAGCCGCTGCGCACAGGCGAAGCCAAAGCGCTTTGCCAATCAAAGTTTAGCAATTCAAAAGCTGCAGAATTAGACAACTATTTGCGTTGACCTTGCAGTGATATTGATATTCATTAATTGCTGCTTTCTGCTATTGAAAGCTGACAGCTTCTCAGTTGACAGCAAGTTTTGCGCAAATTTCGAGTCACAATATTGAACGTGTGTCTGTAGGGGGGAGCTGCTTGATATAGTATCAAATAACTTTTGTCTTGCATATGTGTATTGAACTGAAGCGCGATGAGCTAAAAATTTTTTTAGGTTTTTTTATTGTCAAACACATGCGCGCTAATTAAATATCTGTATTTGTCATTTTCTACGAAGTTCAAACAAAATAGAAATTATGTGCTACATGAATTTTAAAATACCATCACTTTTTTGGATTAATTCTAAAAACTTCTGCTTTGAAAGAGAATTCACCACTTTTCTACGTATTGAATATTACTTCCTTCAAATTGAACATTTTTGCGCTCAGTGAGTGAGATTAGCTTATGATTTCGCTTCAAAAAACTAAACTGCCTTTTGTGCCACAGCTTCTTGTAGTTTATTGTCAGCGCTTTTTGTCTCATCTTTAGTATGCAAAAATGTCGGAGGGGAATGTGGTTTGACAGTAATAACTCGTGGCTTTAACCCTTCTATAAAATTTTCATTTTTTATTCCCATTTTTCGTTAAACGAAGTGCGGTTGCCACGTCACTGCACCTTCGTGCCATTCATTTTGATTTTCTGTGGCGAATTTTTTCATTTTCCTTTTCACTGATAGAAGCAAGATAACATTTTCCCCTCAACTTTTTCAGCAGTTAGTTGGTTTCTTTTGTTGTTGTTTACTGCTTCTTTACCCTTTTCTCTACCCAACGCCGCCTACTCATTATTCACTGACAAATGTGTTTGCACACAAATGAAGCAACTATTTTTCATTTGATTGATTTCCAATAGGAAAGTTACGAAACTTTATGAGTTGCCTTTTTACACTACTTTCTTAAAAACATACTTCATTTTTACAGCCATTTTTCGCGTTATTTGTAACACAAGCCGTTTCCTAGGAATTTTTATTTACATTTTTCCGGATTCTCTTCAGTGTAGTCAACAACTTTTATACTCGCTTCTAGTTTAATTAATAGAAAGTTTGCAATTTGTAGAAACACAGGTTTCGCTGTATTTGTTTGTGAGTATAATTGCTTAAAAAAACAAGACGATTTTAGATAACCTCTGCCGTGATATTAAATTTCTTTGGGGCAAAGCCCTAAGCAGCCAGTTTCTCTTTTATTTACAGGTCATATTAAAATAAAAAAATGCATAAGTAAATTTCCAATAAAAATTATTAAACTGTTTTGGAAAGCAACCAATACCTGATATGACATGAACTGATATGTTTCTGTGAAAGCAACTTTTCAATTACTTAAGTCACATAGTTTAATATGAAGGTAGCGCTAGCTTTCCAGAGATTTTATTTATAGTGAGAGTAACCTATCAGCTATTTTTGGTACAGATCCTTCTAAGAAGCACGTTAAATAAAATAAATTCTACCCACAATATAAATGTTTTAATCACATTCAGCTTCCACTTTCCCTTAGCACAGTTTAGCGTACTGTCATGGGAAATCTTAAATTTTACATAAAATGCCAACTGACTTGTCCAAACCTCAAACGTTTCATTAGAATTACAAACATTCAATTAGTTTGTGCACACTTTCGCTCTACACCTTTGAAAATGTATAATTAAAGACACAACACAAAGCAGCTCTACGCATATATAAGCGTCTAAATAATCTATTTTACAATCGCGCCGCATGTCAAAGTTATCAATAAGCCCGCGGCGTTGCTGTCAGACGCAGACGGTTAACCTCCGAGCGAAGGCAGGTGAATTTCAAATTTTCCGGAAATCGAAAAGGCAAGGGTAATTGAAATTACATTTCAGCTTGATGAGGGCCAAACACAGTGCAGACTAGAATGACTGATGCCAGTACGGTGTTAAGGATCGCTGCGTTCAATGTATCAAGCGATCCATTAGAAGTTCACGCTTTGAATTAATGCCTTCGTTAAACCAATTAGTAGCTGGAAGTGTGAGTTGCGGGGAAATCGCTAATTTAAATAACTCCCAGCTAACTGGAGACGTGGCGAGCGGTTTGAATTACAAGCACAACTCAACAGTAGGCGTCAGCTGGGGCGTCAGCTGGGGCGTATGAGTAACTAATGACATCGAATTGTGGCAAAGCGTCGGGTCGCCAAAAGCAAGCACGCACACAACGCTCGTGCGTGTAAAATGAAAAATCAAAGCGTGTCAGTGGAACTACACGGACTGCAATAAAAACGAAAAACAAAACAACAAAGCGCCCAAGTGCAAACATATTTCCATTTAAACGGATAATTGTGAGCGCTGCCTGCACAGGTAGCAAATGAATTAAGCGTTGAGCGACGTTAACTTGCAACTAAGTTAGCGCGTGTAATATATACAGGTAAGCCTGTGCCCGACAAGTTGCCGCCCATAACTTAAGCGCACTACTTTCGAACAATGCAACGACAGTTGTGTGGGGCGCAACAAAAGGCACTGCGGCAACAACAACTGCGTATAAACGAGATAACAGTAAACCAGCGGCAAAGTCGTAGAAAAGTTGTAGTGAATGTTGAGATTGTGGAGAATGTGTAAAAGTAACAATTGTTGTTGTTGTTAAAGTTAGCAAATGTTAATGCCAGCGCATGTTGTTGTGCAGAAATCTCTGCCGACATCTACAACTTTAGTGATTAGGGAAGTTTTCGTCGACATATACGCGTACACGTCTACAGATATATATTTGTAGGCGTATATAGTTAACATACTACATAGTGTGTACCTATTAGAGTGGGTTGATTTTTTTTCCATAAGATCGTGGAATCGGGAAATAGTGTAAGGATCATTCTGAACCACTTTGCTTTAGATTCTATGGGTGTGGAACGAGTTTGGAGACAGCGATTTTAACGGAAGCGCTTCAAATATTAAATAATTGTGCATGGGAGATATGTGATATAGCTTTTTGATCTGAAATATTTGCAAATGAACCATAGAATATCAAAGTCTAAACTCTAGTCAAACTTCAAAAAAAATTAAGCTCTGAATGTCACCTTTCCAAGACTGTATGGTATAACACAATGCGATTGGCAGCACTGAATATATATGGCTGCAACGACATCTGTTGACCAAATACGAAAAGACTTTTTCGACTACCATTTTCAAATCAATATAATAAATGCCACATATCTGTGAATTCCAAACTAGTAGATGTGTTAAGAAATATGAAATAATTGAAGCAAAAAGCTTAAAACTTCATAGTAAAAGTTACCCATATTATCTTAAGTCTTACGCGACGTAAATAACTTCGTTTTAAGGCAAGTTTGAGGTGACTTTGATCGCAAATACTAGCTCTGTCATACAATTTCCAGTACCAAAGTTTCCAATGGAACAGTATACCAGCTACGAGAGCAGGAAGACGTGACCAGGGAAAATCAAAAGTCGTCGACTGTTGCTAAAGAATTGAAGTCCTAAAAATATATAGGGTTAAAGAAAAATGCAACATTTGCCGTCGCAATGCAACATACCTAAAATAGGAGTGAATTTTTTTCTAATATTTGGTCGAGTATAATACCTACTTTCGTTGTTGTTGCCAAAATCCACTTCAAGTATCGCGGTTATATCATTTTTGTGAAAAATTAGGTATAGCATTTATTCTAAAAAAAAAATCAGCCAACAAACTCATTAGCCGTGAGCGAGAAATGAAACTTTAAAAACACTCTTTGCTTGCCAAAAATGCCTTCACTTACCACCAACGAAGTCGCATTGAAAGAACAGGAGAAGAAACATACATTTAACAAGACCATAAAATAACTTGGCTGGCGCTGAACGAAAGCACCATCTCAGCCAAATTTTGATTAACAAAGAAAGCGTGCGGATTAGAAGCAAGATTTTAAGTACTTAAGACTAGTTTCACGATCCAAACACAATGTGCAAGAATGTTAGCAAATAGTCTGTCTTAGAGAGGAAAAAAGCGTCTTTAATAGCCTTGCGTTGAAATAGCACAATACAATTGCAAAGGGGGAGAGCAAACAATGAAACCATTGTCGCCATAACAAAACGCCTGCGTCAGACTTTATCGCATGATACCACCACAGCACACTTCTGCAGTGAGCTAAGCAGCATTTTTTTGTTCTTTCAGCGTCAAGCGATTTTATTTCATTTTTAGAATGCTGTGACACCAGCGCACGCCTTGACAGTTATAGCGAATTCTGCGTTTCTCAACGTTGCGTTCATATGACACGGGCGTGAATTACGAGACTTTAAGCAAAGAATTAAATGAGTTAAAGTAAAAAATGTTACGCATAAATCCACGCCAGCACATAGCAATTGCAACTCCAACGCATTTTATTACAAGCGGAAACAAGTTAAAGCACTGACCAGCAAACGTGTTGTATTTCATCGATAATTGCAGTCACCAGTTTGCGTTTAAAAAGTTGAGTTGAGTTGCACGATTATTAGAACCATTAAATCACTGCGCCGTGCTCGTCTGCCACAATGTTTGGCGCAAATAGTTAGCGCATTAAATGAACTAGTGTGTCAAAATTGTTGTGTGCGCAACGTGGCGTTTGAGCAACCACATGTGCGCAGCAGTCGATTTCTCAACCAAAACTAAATTATATTGAAGTAATTGCTTTTCGTTGTACATAAATTGAATACTGCAAGTGCACACTTCCAATATACAGGGTGGTGCGAAAATTTCTAAACCATTTTTGCAATAAAAAACACGATAAAAGAGTATTAATTTGTATGCTCGTTTGTGAAACTTTGGCATGACAAATTATCGTCACGAAATTTGGTATGTAATATTCACTAAAACAACGACGAAATTTTCGAAAAAAATTCTGATAAGATCACTGTACCGTATAGCTGCCATACAAAGTGGACTATCTGAATCAAGCCCTTGTACGGCAAACTATTGCATTTGACAAGATTTCGTCGAAATTTGGCATGGATCTTTTTCCAAGGCGGCGAAGTAATCTCCGGAGAAATTTTTCCGACCGTATTACTACAGCATATAGCTAAAAAAAATTGTGCGAAATTAATGTGAAATTTTCCTTTTAGTATCAACGCTCTGAATATTTAACACTCCCAATATATATATACACGAATTGTTGCTTAGTCCTTTTTCTTGTTCCTTTGGATGTGCAAAGTGTGAAGTTTCAGTTATATCCTCTCCTGCCTCAATAATATTGCAATAAAAATTAACATTGCGACATTTCATAAACGCTGAAATGAATGCGTGCTGAAAATTGAAATTTTCACTATTTAAACATTTAAAATATTTTTTAATCGCATCCGAGCTGCTCATTGTCCTGTTAATTGCAACACATACGTTTATTTTATCTTCAGCACTTATGTAAACAATTGCATACTTCTGTTGTTATTTATGCACAATAATATATTGAATTGCAACGAGCTTAACTCATAAATTTATAGGCCATATATGAGCGATTGCCCGTTTCCATTACTGCAATGCTATTTGCGACTATTTTGTGATATCTGCCGGCATTGCAGTGAAATTTCCGCTCTCCAGATGTTTTTCTCTTTTTTATAGAGCTGCGTTTTAACCACAAATTAAACTGAGCTTAACTGCTGCCGAAGCGTCTGCGGCTGCAGTCAGCTGTGTGTGCGCAGAGACCACATTTAACTGTAATTAAATTGAGCTGCATCGAATTGCGTAACCACACGCACACATACGTATGCGCATGGTATTTTTACAACAAACATTAACGAAGATTTATTAAGTTGTTATTGCATATTTAAGTGCAGAGATAAAAACAAAGAGTGCAGAGGCACATGTTATGCTGATTAACCACTTTAAAATGCAAGTGAGCATGTGGCTGTTGAATTTTTTCACTGTTCTGACAAAAAAATACTTATCTTTATATAAAAAATTTCGTGTCACGATAGACCTCTAAACTAGTAAATCTATTTTAGCACAATTGAGCACATTGCGTCTAGTTTGAGGCAACTTAGAATATAAGATAGGTAGTCAAAACAATTCATAAATGAGAAATACAGTGAAACCACCGGACCGAATCCACTAGTGTTTTATACAAAAAACAGAGCCACAGAATAGTATCTCATGTGCCTCATCTTTGCTCTTTACTGTAATTTTCACATGATGAAAACTTTAAATTTTCCTTGCTTGCAGTTGCTCACCTACAGTTTACTTGAAATTGAATTGCGCACAGCTAATTATGCTGAAACGTGAGCAGAGTGTGTTTGAAGCGAAATTTTCGTATATAGAACAAAGCGTCTCACTCGTGCTGCAATGAAGCTGAACAATTTTCACCATTTGTCACCAAGTATGCTCACCAAATTTCACCAGAGCTTTCACATGAATTTTACTTTTCCTGTGAAGTTGTCTCTGGCAAAGACAAACAAGCAGAATGATGCTATAGCAAAGGCAACAGAGTTGGCACACCATTAGCGGAGCTCATATTTCATTTTCGAAAACTCAATAGACACATAAGTAAATGCAAAATACTTTGTATTGAAGAAGTAAGGTAATGGCAAACTTTACGTTTTATGCTTCTGAATTACATATTTTACTTAGAGCGTTAATTTAATAAAAATAGAGCAGATAAAGCATGTAGTGTGGCAGCATGTAGTGGCAGGTACACGTGCTCAAACAGCTCAGTTTCACGCACACATACACGCGCAAATGGCACTACAACTCAAATGTGTGTACGGCTTGGCTGACAGACACATCTCACACCTTTCAACGGCTCATGCCACAAATCACACAGCTCCAGCTAGTTCTTGGCTTGCCATACCACTTGTCTGCTTGCGGCGGCTTTGAGTGTCTGAAGGTGTTTCAAGTAATGGTTAGTTATTTAATGTGTGGTAGCATTAGAGTTGATGGCACTCGCCACTTAACGCAGCTGGCTTTGCTCATGCGTAAGTGTGAAGCGGTTGTGAAAAGTTGATGTGTATTTTAAGCTCTTTACGCACACCTACTTGCAGCCGCGCTTTAATTTGCGTGGTAGCAGAGGTGTTGGGTTTTTTAATTATATAGTAAGAGCCACATCTGCTTTCAAAGGTATTTACGTGTGATGGACACAAAGTAGGTCAGGTTTTTGAAGCAAATTTTAAATTTTCTAAAGACTTTAAAGCGCTGACAAAGTGATATATTTACAAAAATGCTTGGAAATTCAACGATTGCTCTGTGGCTAAAAGAAATTATACCACAAAAGTAAGGTGCATAAGCAGAAAATTCAAATTTCACATCTTCTGCTTTAACTTGAGTCACTACCTCTCTTTCTTCTACCAGCTGCTATTAGTAAAACAAAAATTCATTGCCCTGATTTGCAATATACATACTCGTACAAACATTATGCGCATTCGTGAGTGGCAGCGGGAATTGTCTGCTGCGGCTAAGCAAATTTATGCTGGCTCTGACCATTTAATTCATCCCACAAGTCGTTTATCTCTTGCGTCGGTAAGCGCATGCTGCCTTGCAACTTGGCTTGCGCTTTCAGCCATTTATGCGCATAAGTAAATTTCACAAGTGTTTTAGCATTTTGACCTTTCAATATTTTATAAAAAATATTTAATGCTGAGCGTATGCTAAGTGCCCTACAGGCTGTGAGAGTACGTTGGAAAATGTGGAAGAGTGTAATAAATTCAAAGAAAATGAAAATATTAACAAAAAAATTGTAAGAAGGAATTTCACAGCAAGAAAAACATTGTAAGCGAAGTTGTAATACCCTTCACAAATGCAAAAGATTTATTACAGGCACTTTTATCGATCAGTTTGTATGGCAGCTATATGTAATAGTAAACCGATCTGAACGATTTCATCGGAGATTATATTATTGCTTTAGGTAATATACTGCACCAAATTTTGTGAAGATATCTCGTCAACTGAAAAAGCTTTCCATACAAGCACTTGATTCGGATCGTTCAGTTTGTATGGAAGCTATACGTTGTAGTTAACCGATCTAGGCAATTTCTTCGGAGATTCAACCATCCCTTTATTCATTACAACATACAAAATTTCATGTGGATATCTCATCAACTAGACAAGTTTTCCTTAAAAGTACTCGATTCGGATCGCTCAGTTTATATGGCAGCTATATGTTTTAGTGAACCAATCTGAATGATTTCTGCAGAGCTTCTACCATTGCCTTACGTAAGGATCCATGCCAAATTTCAGTAAGATACCTCATCAAATGAAAAAGTTGTCTATAGAAGCACTTGATTCCGATGCTCCGATACTGGAGGTTCCAACCAATAAGTAACTTCTGGAAGAGAAAATGACGGAATGCAAAATTTCTCATCGACAGCTCAAAATATGAGGAACTAATTTGAGTATATACCATTCTGTTACAGTCAGGGTATACAAATTGTTATATCGAATTAAGAAAAGAATCATAAAATGCTGAGAGGCGGACAAATATGGAATTGTGATAATGTAATTTGCATATTATGCAAACTGATACTTTACAGCCCGGTCATAGATACGAGTTTATGCAGTCAACAATGTAAAAATATAACAAATATGGCTGTGTTTACGTCACTCATAATTCTATAGAGAAAGGAAACTGTGGCCTTATAGCTACAACCACACACGCTATACGGGATATGTTGCAGAAGCGCTAGCAACATATTACATGCATATAAACATGATTCGGTGCTTTGCTTACTTAATGTCGTAAGACAACTAATAAAGTGAATTGGCAGTGAACACACGTCAAATATTGGCAATTTCACTGGAAGAAACGTCGGAAAAAGACTGCATCAAAACGTTTGAACGAGATTAAACGCAGCTTTACGTACTTGCGTCGCTCTTTATACAGAATATTCGAAGGAGTTACAACGAACTTTATTTACACAGCCACTCATGCAACAGTATTCAAAGCGTCGGCTTATCATAGTTGAATTTTTGACAGCTTGGCTTGAATACATGCGTATTCATTGCTCAATTGAGCGCATGCAGCTTTGACGCTAGAGCACTCCACATGTCACATCTGCGCGTTGAGCCAGCGAAGAGTAATTGCTGGCTTTTAGGCACTTAAGCAGCTACATTTGCCGCTTGCAAGCACGGCGCACTTATTTGCGCTCAAAATTGTTGGCGGCGTTTGACACGCTCAGTTAACAGCCTGAAAATGTGTAAACGAGGAATTATTAATGATGCGACAATACGCTTTTTATGCCTTTGTTGTTAAGAGCAAAGAGAGGCGGCATTAGCTGCGTGTGACTTGCTGTTTACTCGACGGCTGCCAGCGCCTAAAATGCATGAATAGGTGCGGGCAGACGGCAGAGTCGCCTATTCCGTACTGTGCTGTGCCAACATGCCGTTTGATTTGCGTGCCGGCGGCAGTCAACGAAAGCGACCAGTAGCCACATGCTATTTTGTTATTTCTAATGTCATTGCTCCCACAGCACACCCACAGTTAGGGGTAAACACATTTCCATGCCAACTTATTATTGTTGCGCCACTCTAGTGTTTACTTTGGTCGTTTGTTCGAAAATATTATTTTTAATAACTCTTATTTCGTTATACTCTGCGCCTTCATTATTTATTCAGAACTTAGAGCTCTATTCTGTTTTTGGATTTTCAAGAAAATTTATTCGAACTTTTCAGCATTTTTCATTTTTGTGCCTTCCTTACCCTTCCGTTGTCACTCTTCTTAGACAAGCGCCTGGCAGCTATCAAAGAATTTAATCAGAGAAATGTGATATTTTTGTCTGCTTTTGTTTTCGGACTTCTTTTACCCAGTCTCACATTTCAAATTATACGTCTCATTGGCTTGGCTTTTGTTTATCTCGTGCCTGACTGCGTTCTCCAAGCAATGCTTCGTACATTCAAGCCTTTTCCAGCATGCGGTGCTTAGTCTATTGTTTTTTCTTCTTTCCTTATTTATTTATTTATTTATTTTTTTTTGACTTTGACATATTTCCATTATTGCTTTGTATTTTTATCTCTATCTCTTTTACCAATGTCTTTGTGCAAAAAGGTTTAATTGGCAACCGCAGAAACGCCTAAAGTTACGCTTCTAATGAAAAAGACAAACACTATGGGACTTCACACGGAAGAAAACAAAAGGGAGCATAAAAAAGTTAACGTTTGGAATGTTTATTTACTGTGCCTTACTGTGGCCAACGATTAATGAAAATGAGGCAGACGAGTGAAGGAATACTGATATGAGCCGCCCTTGTGATTCGACAAATTTGAAATGGGTATTTGGGGTGACTTTTTATACAAAAGTTTGAATTTCTACGCAAAAATTTGAAGGAAGGTTTAATTCTAACATTAAAAAAATACGCAGAATTTATACAAATATTTTACTTTCAACTTATTGACAATGTCTTGTGAATTGCCAATTTTATACACAAGCGAAAGAGATTATAAAAATTTGTTAATAAAAAATTGCATGAAACTAAAACTGCTTATGCTTCGATACATTGTGATTTCCGGGACGAACTTTTCAGTAGAAGTTGAACCACATTTTCTCAGTAAATAAGATTTACAGCTGCATTTCAATAAACAAAGCGGTATGACTCTCATAAGCCAAATAGTGCAAAATGGAATTCTATGAACAAAAAATACTTGCCATATGCAAATGCTCAGATACCCATTAGGAAAATTTTCAAAATAATCAAAACATAAAAAATGATAAAACTTAACATATTTTCAAGTAGTTGGTAGCGAGGAATAATTGTTTGGACCTGCCGATACACTCATACGTGAAGAACCTTTCTTAGGGATGCCTATCACCAAGTTTTTGAGACTACCAAGGGAAGAAAAGATACGTTTTCTTACTCACCTTAAATCTGTGGCGGATCCAGAAACATTTTTTGTGGGAGGTGGATATTACATATAAGAGTCATCATATAGTTTAATATCATGGTGGAAAATTTTCAAATCGACCTTCTAATATAAAATCCTACTAAATAGAAAAACACATTAAGAATCGTAAACATGCGGGTGATTGCAATGCATAATACTGTAGTCAGTTCGTGTATTAAATAGAAAAATTTCATAAAAGAAAACGATGTGGACCAAATTTTAAGAACCTTTCGAGAACTTCTTCTGCAGTGACTTCAATATCATGACGAATGGCTGCTCAATCTATCTTGAAGCATGCTGATTTTCAGTCACGTTTTCATGCGGCGAAGTGTTGAAGAAAAGCGTTCAGAGATCGTATTCGTCACAGGAAATGTACAGAATATGCGAAGAAAACTATGAATTATGTTTTATAGGTCTACATCGCAGTTCCTCAACATTTCCAATGCAGTAGTCGGTAACTTCTTGTCTTTTCAGTTTTACTTCTGACTCAATAACACTGCCAGTGATCAAGCTCACCTTTGGGCTTCAAAAGTCGCATGACGTTGACATTGTTCAAAACGCATTGAATCTATACATCAAGCAGTGAATAAGGTTTTCCATTTGTTTCCAAAGTAGATACTTTTTCTGGAAGCAGCAAACTCAGTTGAAATCCATCCAATACTTCTCTAGAAAATCGCGTCTCCAAATCCTCGCCGATTGTATCCAAGTAGGAATGTACATTGAGATCCTGTAGTATTCTTCGCAAGTTCTCATGCAGAAATTCTCACGTTTTAATTGTCGGCCGCAGATTCTTTGTTCTTCTCCGTCAACATTCAGTTCTGCCGCCATTTTTTTCGTGTTCCTCAGCTCTTTGTCTTCGATTTCGGCACCTTACAAGCATCGTATCTATCAAATTTGATGCCTCTGCCAGATTAATCGATTCTTTCTGAAGAATCACGGTGAGTGATTGAGTTAGAAATAGAATATCATGAGGCAGTTACTCTTTTTTCCCTACATTTCCCCCTCTAAATCCGCCACTGCTAATATACAGTATATGCCACAAATGATAATTCTTCTTCCAGTAAAGATATTTCATTTTATTTGCCGTAGAATATTCCACAGTTTTACTATTTCAACATCAACTTTTTTCCTACAGGTATGACTAGCACACGACCATTTACGACCATTTACGATTTCACTAACAGCATTGTACGAGTATAGCACTTCCGTGCCTGCAACTTCTGGGCACATGCACAGAGAGGCCACAAACGCGCCGACTATTAACACAAACAATTTATGCTACCTCTGCGGTTTCGTGCGCATTCTGCGCAGTTACACATTCCATTAAGGCATTTAGAGCGCTTACATATGCAGGTCGCGTACTCGACGCATATTTTGTATGATATATAAGGGGCGGAAATATACATAAACTGACCACAAAGGCAATAATAAATTAAATAAGTATTCTGAGTAGCTCCGCTTTTGCTTAGCCTTTGCTTAGAAAGCAAATAAATATTATATATATATATAGTATATGTGTGGAAATGCAAGAGTGGGCGTGTGTGTGGTTTATTGCAGACAAGAGTAATATTGTTTGTGTATATATTGCCACGAGTAAGGGACGATAAATAACTGCATAACGGTAATGCTTATTTTGGCCATGCTTTAATGGAAGTTGCACTAAAGTTGTACTATTTTGAATATTTTCAATTTGGAATTTAATTTTTATTAAATATGCAATGTGTGAAACATTTATTTCCGGATAACTAATAAATTAGTTATCTAACTTCTTCCGAACTTTCGTAACAGAAAATGGACATCCTCTTTTTTATTTGGATATTTTTGAAATGGTTCATTTAATGCCACTTAAGGTATGCTGAAGGCTTACGTAATACCATGCTACTTAAATTGCCTTAAGGGGCGAAGGCCTATATTATAGCGACACGCTGACCGATAGCAACCCGTTAAATACCGTAAACACTGGACTTAAAGGATAGAGAATAGGAAAACTAATAATCATAAAAACCGTCTCCCACTACCATTAAGCTTGCCGGTGACTAGGCACACAAGCAATCACATAAACAACGAGGCTCTGCTGTAGAAAGGACAAGCAACTAAAAATTGCGACGCGGCGCAAAAAACGGATGTACCACTTATTGCAAACTATTTGTTTTTGTCATTCTACAGACAGACAGACTACAAAAAAAAAAAAGAGTTCTAGCCGACACGTGGCCTACCGGCGTGCTACTGCGTGATTACTTAGGTTACTCGCTGCCTTGTGGGAAGCGCGCACGTTGCAAGGGCTGGACGTGCCATATTTTATTAAGCAAACCCTTTTCGTCTAACGAGCTTATGTAGCACCAACGACACTGAACCCAACCTCTAATTTTTGTCTCCGAAATATGTAAGCAGCTGCTGAAACAAAGCCTGTGTCTAAGCTAGATGTGCGGGTGTCGACTGCAAGGGTGCACTAATATGCTGAAAATGGGCGAAGCTGCAGACCTAACTGACCTTTTCGGCGAACCCTTGCTCGTGTGTGAAGTGTAAGCGAAGCTCGAGCTGACCGGTTGCGGTGCTCAGCGTGCAATCGCCGTTACAGAAAAAATATACGGCCTGCGTAATGCTAACCGACGCATTCGATTACACTTTACATACAAACAAAAGCAATAACAATCGCACAAATAGCAGCATAAACAAATACAATTGCCTGTTTTATGCTCGCTTTTAGTGCCTGCTTAATTTTGGTGCGAGAATTCGTCTTTTTAGGGTTCCAATTATTATACGAAGGAGGCTTGTTCCGGTCCGTCATGCCCGGTAATGAAAAGCTTCCGGAGTGACGCAGCTATTTTGTGGCGCTCTCCTTGGCATTTGTTTGTCTTCTTGCCCAATTGAAGGCATGTTCAAGATTTTTACTGCGTTTTTTATGAATTCGATGAGAGCTCATACCTGCGGCCCCAAAAACAAAAATAAAATAAAAATAATATTACTGGTGTTGTAATATATTATTCCTTTTGTTTTCTGTTTAAGGTTTGGTTTTTTTTTTTTTTTTTTGTCGCCAAAAAAAAATTTTGTTTGGATTTTCGTTTGCTACAGCCTTTTAAGTAGTTTAAGTAATAACATGTGACCCGATTCTTTTGAAGTTGTGCCCTGCATTAAATGTTTACGCTCAGCATCACTTAAGCGTGCTATAAAGTGCTACATGTATGTGTAAGTGTGTGCTGCAAACATGCTTTGAATAGCCTAAGCGTTAAGCGCTGCATAAAAATATGCCGATATCCATTGCTGAGCTTCAAACCAAACGGAAGCGACATTAAGCGGGAGCAGCCAACTGTGAGACGGTCGGTCTCACGTGCGGAATTAGCCCATTGATGCGTAGGAAGTAGAAAGCCGGCAGATGCAGCCGCTTCCTTTGGTACTTAAAAGGTAATAAGGTAATGCAGATAAAAGTGGCAACACCTTTGAGGCAAGCCATAAAATATAAATACTAACAGCTGCGCTAACAGTAAAATTTAAAACAAAGAAAGTGTATTGCCGTGAGGCCAAGACCCACAATTCTACATCCGAGCATACTTCGTGCGGACGCGTACGGCAAATGTGCCAAAGCAAAGCAACGGAAATCATTAGCGCGTTCACCGCACACACTAACACAAGCGAGACACATACAAGGCCATGCGTGTGCATGTGTGCGTGATTTGCCATTATGTGGCGACTAAAGCTTTTAGTCTAAAAGCGTTGATGCCGTTTGTTGCTGAAAGCAATGTTCTGGCTCTGAACTTTCAAAGTGCTCATTTCTTTCGACTTCACCTCCTCACACCTTCGCACTGAATTTCCGCAGCGCCTCGCGGTGACACGTTGGCGAATTAAAAATTAAAACAAATTAAATATCATAACTTCTGTGTACGGCGCACAAAGTGGCACAAGTGTCATGTAGTTTACAGTTCTTTACTGTTACTATTTGCCTTTCTCCTCGTGGCCTGCAGTCAGCTCTGCCAAAAGTTCTCTGGTCGTTCTCGTACATTTGTTATTTCATTTATATTTTCAGAATTCCGGGGATTTTGAAAACTTACAAATTGTAGCGCGAACTTCTTCTGCATATTTTTAAATCTTGTTTTTGTAATTAGCAGCGTTGGCAGTGAAAACAAATGTAAATATGTAAAGTTGCACTATTTAAGCGCCTTGATGTAGGCTGTGATAAAGCGAATTAATTAAAAAAGTTCCCTTATGCAAATGAGCAGCGAAAACAGAATTTTGAGTTCGGCAAGCAAGCTGATACAATTGTTTTAATTTACTACGAAAGGGGTGGGGAACTACAAGTACATAATTTAATAAAGAAAAATTGAAAATTAATAATGAAAACTCGATTTTTCAGAAAATCAGAAAGTAAAATATGGAATATGGATCCGAAAAAAATTGCTAGAACTTAAAATTCTATATCATTAAAATTATTTGCAAAAGTCATTATATTTAAGGAGGGATACAGAGAAGTTAGCGGGACGGGAAGTTTTGAAGTGCATCCACTCATAGGTCATAGATATTGTGCGTAGATAGGTGGGGCACATTGCGCCCTACAGGCTATGCTACATACTGATACACTATTCGTAAAGATCTTACGAATGCCAAATATTTCTGAATTCCTGGTGGTCACTCACTGTTTCTTAGTCACTTCGAGTTTTTTAGCTGCGGCAATATTGTTATGAGACATTCCCATTTTTACTCCAAATGAAGAAGTTTTTCCTGGACTCATTTAATAAGTCCTATGTTCTTGTCTTGTCATACCTTGACCATATCTGCTATCTATGCATTTGGTTGTAGAGTTCCATCTTTTCTAAGCCATCTATTCAAATTGCATATTTAGAACCAGAGATATTTGCTAAACAGCAGCTGCTCGGATTCATGGGCTTGATCTCAAATTTTACTGACGTTATCTTGTCACCCAAAGATATGGCATGAAACAAAATTGTTATTCTGAGTACTAAACCCTAATTAATTCTCGTACTACCAGCAGATATAGCACGGTTGCTGAAGGACAAGACAAATAAGACTTCGAATGAATTTATGCATATTGGTCTCTACTCTCTCTACTTTTGTATTACCTCAAATGCATCAAATAGTCGGTTAACATGGCGCTTTAATTTCAAAATAAATATCAACCGATGATTACACCGGCCCATAAGCCACTCCAAATCATTGTTTTTTCCGGTGGAAATGGCAGCTCTTGAATTTCTTCAGGGTGCACTTCGTCCCGAATGCCGCAATTATACTTGTTTATATACCAATTGAGAGAGAAATGAGACAGAATTTATTTCGAAAACGTCGAATCTTCTTGGAACTTTTCAAGAGCTCATAGAGCGAAGCGATGTCGCTAGCGAAGGTTCCTGCCCAAGCTGTATTTTGTTGCTGTGAACGGCGCCGAATGGACTCTCCACGGTCTTCTTGTATACTCTCAGTTGCCTTTTCGTGCTTATAATCAAATTCAACTTATTTTTTTTTATATATTTATAATAATAAACAAATATGTACGTTTTAGTCGATTTTTGTAGTGACATTATTCCATCAGTGTAAATCGAAATTTCGAAAAATACGAAAAGACTTTTCGATTTCCCGATGTTATCCAATAATGAATGGTGATGATGTGATATTGTGATAGTGTGGCGAATAGTACACTCACATTCTTCACAAAGCATGCCAAGCCATACTGAAATATTATAATAATTTGATTTGAATTCAATGCTATTTCTGTTACATATCTTGTTAGATTTCCAAAAATAAAAAATAAAACAGAAGTATGGACTTTAGAGTCAATTGGACTACTCTTTCGTTTTCTTTTTTATAAGAATTTTTTTTTGACGACACCACTGTGCAGTGACGAAATTCGAGTGTATGGCTATTATATTTTTCATTTTAAATTTCCAGCTTTCATCTGCATGAGTGCTTTCAACATTTCTTCATTTGCTTAAAATGTTTAAATTTATATTATTATGCGAATTAAAAATATAATTAATTAACAATTTATTCATAGTAACTTTTAATCAATTACCACATTGAGAATATGTCTAATATAAGTTACTTGATAACTGCAATTTCAGCCTTCGTTCTTGATTTTGGCATTAATTAAAACTATAATTGCTTTCGCGCCATAATCTCAACAATAAATCAGGATTGGCTTCAAGAAATAATGTCACTTTAAAGCACTGAAAACTGACCTGACGACTTTAAATTGACGTGTTTGCCTTTCAAACTACCGGAAATTGCAGGAAAATCAATTTTTAATTGCTACTTCGTATATGGACGCTTGAGTTTGTGCCAGTTGTTTACATGTTGAGCTGCGCAACCTTGCCGTTGCATGATTTCTGCAATAAAGATTCGAGACGGCGGCCGTCAGAATTCACAGACATGCGATGGTCGCCATTGCGCGGCAATATTTACTCACCCGCATGCAGAAAGACAGACGACGACATACTGCATAAAGTTTCAAGAAACACGGTATTTACTTATATGTGTGTGTGTGTACGTCAGACATAACACCTTGACACTCTTGACGGCCGCTGGCCATTTCAACACATGCAAAGTGGCAGCTGTCACACAATGCGCCGTTAATGCAAATTTGTTGTACTAATGCGGGTTTTGAAGCTTTAAGCGGGTTGTACCGGCGCCATAAATCATACCACTACCCGTTTTTCAGTTTTGTTGTTTGTATAACGACAGCGAAATTAGCTAGGAAAGTAACGGCAGGTAGTTATTTATGAGCGAATGCTTTAATCACACACACACACACACACAAATATACACTCCAACATGTATGCATTTGGTGGTGAGTTCACAGTCACTTTGCTGTCGGTGGGTTTGACTAAAGTTCACGGAAGTGGGTTTGTGTCAGATTTCAATGCCAAGGCGAGTATGGCAGTTGCGAGGTAGTTTGACATGGCGGCACTTTGTCTGTGTGGGGTGTGTGTTAGTAAATGCCGCAGCTGCCACATTTCAATTAACTACAAATAGTACTTAGTTCCAAATGTAGCGGGATATCGAGTTCGCAGTAGTCAATTAAGCATGCTTTCCCAAGTGGTCTTCGCTGTTAGTTATGTAATGCTGCCGAAGCTGTGCTGAGAATGGAGGGTATAGAGCGAAAGCGAAATACGAACATTTCGTTAGAAGCGATTTTCAACGGAAACTTCAGGTTTCTGGTGTTTAAAATTTATTTCAATCGCAGTTGAATTTCCCTGAATTCAATTTGAAATGAAGCTTAAATGTCTACCTTCCCAGCCTTTTATGGTATGACACAATGTGTTTGGTAGCACTGGAGATATACGACTGCAACGTCATCTATTGACCAAATACGAAAAGACTTTTTCGACTAACCAATATATAAGTTATATGGTCTCCGACGTTTGCTTCTGGGTGCCAGAAACACCGTGACACCCCTACTACGCCACTAGCTAAAGATATATAAAGACATAGAAATGCATATAAAGTCATAGCAGATAATAGTATTTCACATGTTTTAATTTAACAAATTAAAAAAAGCGTGTCCGAAATGCCCTTCACCTTTCCATCCCCCTAATGTTTAAGCTTGTGCAACAAAATTTGTAAAATTTTTATTTTCTTGCCGCATTTTTCGGCAACTGCTCTGTAGCTTTTGTTGTTGTAGTGGCAAAGAACATGCTTGAAGTAACTCCGAGACTGCTCAGCATTCTGTTTATGCCAATGTTTGTACAGCAGAAAGTTGGCTGTCATGCTTCAAGTACAACTGTTTGGTACATTTGCCTCGTGCAACAAGCAAAACACCGTTGCAAGTTGTTAAGGAAAATTACAACCACAGCATCTTGACATGAACATGCAAGTAGAGCTTTTGCATGTTACGATGCAGATTTCTTATCAGTGTTGGTTGGTGCGTTCCTAGCGTTACTTGCTAGGAAAAACTGATTTTGGTCATGTTGTGTTCTTGTTACCCACTAATGTACCGTTAAAGAAAACCTAGACTCGGCGCATGTCTTCAGTGATTTTGTTGTTTATTTTGAATCCGTGTAGCTAAAGCAAAAGTCGAACGAACTTAAGCGAAGTATGGCCCAAGGTCTTTATGATATTAGTGAATATAAATAAGCTGCTCATATTTGGACTAGTTACAACAATTTATGTATTTTTCCTCGTCATCTTAACTCAGTAAGAATATTCTATATAACAGAGCCGTGCTTCGTACAAAGTAAAGCAAAATATTGCCTACTTCTGGGCGCAAATGTCGTTTACTTTTCAATGAACTTCTAATATTCGATGATTTAAGCTACTATATGTAAAGAAATAAAGCCAAATGTTGCCTACTTCTAGGCAAAAAAGTCTTTTATTTTCCATAGTACTTGTTGATATTCGATTATTCAAGCTACTGACACAAACATATTGATATATTGGCGATTAAAGGAACAGTTTGAAACTCATAGCTTTATAAAACGCCACTCAGCCTGTGAGCGCTACATGTCACACACACACACACACATAGAATTGATTTCCGCGCTGACTCAATAAAATGTAAGTGTCAGGCGACAGGCGACAGGTGTCAAGTTTTAGCTCGCATGAAAAGTGAAAATCATAAATAAAACTGTGCAGCCTAGAGGTCGTTTGCCTGCTCGAATGTTCGTTAAAAGTTTCGCCGCTGGTCGGGAGTAATTTAAGTCATAAGTCACTCTCTTGCAGGCGGAGTAAGTAAGCGCACACTTAGACTAATAAACAAGCGAGAGCATTATGTAGGGAAAGCGCCAAGGTGCGCAAAGAATTTTTTGTCAAAGCATATCGTAAATTTCCGCTTTCACTTTCACTTTCACTTAAGCGCAGCTGCCAAAAATTAGTTTCAAAGTGCACAGGTTGAATGCGAAGCACAGCAAAGTGTGCATACAAATTATAACGGACACATGCGCATGCCACACTAAGTGTTTTTTTGTTGTATATGAGGTCTAGACTGAAGTTGCTAAATCGTCAAACTCCATACAACAAATGCCATAAATTCTGAAATTACTTCAAACACACATTTTTTATTTACAAAAAAAAAAAAAAAAATAAAGAAAAAAATCAAATTTATCTTTCATCTAATAAGTTTATCGAAGCGCAGTTTAATGGCAGTGAGCAAGGTTTATATGTCTTCAAATTAGAAAATAAATATACCACTTATGTATGTAGGTATGGCTGTTGCCACTTGCTGAGCAAGCAAATCTCATTAAAAATATATATAGCACGTTATGACTTTGCCGTCGCTTTGAAGCTGAAATACATATTGTTGTTGTTGTTGTTGTGGTGGTGCGTTTGGCAATATCAATAAGCGCAATAGATATTCTACTGGCGGTGGCGTAGTTGCCTTCAGCTCAGAGTATACGCTGCTTACCTAACGGCGCCCTATTGAATTAAATTTCCGCCCGCCTGTCGTGGCACCACACACACGCAGCGCAGCAACATGGCAACGCGGCGTGAAACAAAAACTTCTTGCTTTCCTCAAGTGGTGACGCTGCCTATCTGCGCTTCTTTGCGTTGCCGCCCTGCTGAGTGCTGGCCTGTCTGCAGCAGCCAACTTCGTGCATGTTCGAGTGGTTGTGATACAACACATTGTTGCTCATACCCCACTGATTATTGTTATCAGCATTTATTGTTTTTTTTTTATTGCTGTTGTGTTTTGTTGTTGCTTTGCATTGTCCTACATGCATATAGCTTAAGCAGCGAAAGCCGTGCCTTGCCGTTTTATTGGCACTTCCTTGTTTACGTCGTTCTTGGTGTCACCGACGCTGTTGTTATGATTTTCAAAGATTTTTATAGCGCTGCTCAAAGCGGAGTTATCAGCGATATCAGCTGCTGTTTCTACATTTTTCGTTGTTTTGTAAATCTTTCAACTGGCTGGCATTAGCAATTGAAGCGGCTTTGGCTGGAAGATTTTCTTTTTATTGAATTTCTGAATTCTCATCTACTTGAAATTAACACAAAATTCCGCACAAAAATTGTTTTCCGTTATTGAGGAGAATATTTAAGGAGTATTAAAGTGAAGAGCTGTGTACATGAATACAACGCGGTTTTCAATAGGAACGCTATACAAGTTGACTAATAGGGACCATTTCGACGCCGTGGCCGCTCTTTTGAGATTTCTTCTCAGTAAGGTTTGACATTTAATGACAAAAATATATACGATCCTACAGCGAGCCGAAATTATAAAAACTTACTGCCGAAATTCGGAAAATTTACTACCGTGACCTTAAGCTTAAGCACTACGATCCATTTATGGTGGTCATAATCGTCCTGCCAGGTCAATAATTGAACGTCAAGTAAAAAACTTGGAATCCACAGGCGCAGTACAAAATGGTCCCGTGAAAGTGAGGCAAAGAGCTGCGTAGTGTGGAGAATATTGCTGCCGCTAGCTCAATTATAAAAGACTCAATTGAGAAAGACCCAAATCGGTCTCTCACACGTGGTCCTCAAGCGTTGGCCATCTCTGTGACGTCGTTGTTGCAAATTTTGCGAATATTTGACCTATATCCTTACAAGATCAAACTGACGCAAGAACTGAAGCCACTTTGCCACCAGAATCGTCGTATGTTCGTGAATTGTGCGGAGCAACAACTTGAAAATGATTCGGATTTTCATCGCAATCTTCAGCGATGACGCTCATTTCTGGCTGAATGGCTTCGTCAATAAGCACAATATGCATTGTTAGTCAGGCAACAAGCCAAACGTACTCCATTAATCACCATTAGTCACCATTGCTGTTCGAAAAATTACGGTTTGATGCGCTTTATGGGCCGGCGGCGTCATTGGCCTGTACTTCTTCCGTGATGGCCAAGACCGGCACGTTATTTAGAATGTGAATCGCTACCGCTCGATGACAACCGAATACTTTGGACCCGAATTGTATGATATGGACTTGGACAATATGTGGTTAAAAAAGTACTGTACCACAAGCCACACATGTCAATTTATTGAAAACCAAGTTCGGTGCACGTGTTATCTCACGAAATGGCCCAGTCCAAAGCCACGACGCTAAAGTGGTTATAACTTCGGAAGCGATCTTAATATTGAAAAATTCTTCGAGGGAAATATTTTTGAATGTCTGCATTGTCGGATTATGAAAAAAAAAAACCGATTTTTTCATATCGCTGAACTAAACTACCTCCATAGGCCGCCATACTTTCCAACACTACAAAAAGTTTTAATTTCAAAAATTTCCAAGCCACGGTAACCACCTAATAAAACACACAACGGCTTTAAATAAAATCCTATTTTCCCTCACGGCGCTGCTGCCACGAGAAAAATCCACACAAATCTACGGCTCATTGAGAGAACAGCTAAACAAATATTGGTGCGCCAAGAAAAACAGCAGACAATTTGTAAGAAAAACTGACGCGCAACTCCTGCTAGGGAAGAAAGCTGTTGAGCGCGTAAAGGCGAAAGTTCAAACAAAAATTTTATTTTAACAAAATATAAATTTACATTTATTTGGGCAGCCAAAGCAAACACTGCGCCATGATTGGCATGCTTGATGATGCTCAGCCACCGTTGTGCGCGCCGCGACATTGTTGGCCAACAACACACACAGCGCGCAAAAAGCCGATTCACTCGAAGCGATAGGTGACTATTTGATTTATTTGCGCAACTTTCGACGGTCGCGCCGTGCCGCTTACCGCGCTGGCCTGCCGCCGCAAGCGTCTTGCTATATTAAATCAAAACAATCGAACGTCCTCAACGAAACTGGCAGTGCCGCCGCCAAGTCGATGATTGTTGCCTACGGTTCGCACTTCAATTTATATTGGCGGATTGGCAAGCGCATGTACGCCGACTGTCACTCGCTTCGTCGCAGTGTACCTCATTTGTGTGCGTCTTGTAAAAAATTCATCACAACTACGCCGAGGGGCTTTAGCATAATAAAGTGTTTCGTATAATTTAAATTCGAAAGTCAGCCGCAACAAAATAAATGGATAGGTGTTACACAATCGATCCAATAGACGGCTGAAGGCGGTCGGTCGGTGAGTGGCATGCGTACTCATGCTCGCGGCAACACCTTCTTGTAAAGAGCTTTTATTCCTTGTTGACATTTCGTTGGCTGTCAGTAATCACAAAAAGCGCCGATCAACGCTGCGGTCGTGTGTGTACACACATACATGCATTTAACAGGCACATAAATCAGTAATATATACAATTCAGGGAAAGGTGGTGAGAAAAAACAATGGATGTAATGGAGTCAGTAGAGAATGGTTGGGAAATTTTTTGTTGGAGGACTTTCTCAAATGGAAAACTGTTTTCAAAATGAGTCGACTTATGCTTAGAGTTAATAAGATTTGGTAGTCGAAAAAGTCGTTTCGTATTTTGTCAACAGATGTCTTTGCAGACCTATATCTCCAGTGCTACCAATCACATTGTGTCATGTCTATAGTAAGGTGAGATTTAATCATAAAAAAAAAAACAAAAAAAAACTTTTATATGTTGAAGTTTGATTAGAAATACGAAACGACTTTTTCGACCACCCAATATGTTTATGTTTAGATTGCCGCAAATATAGAATTTCTTATCTTTCCAGCCTTCAATGTTTTTTCAAGGCAAATATTCTAATCAACACCATTTTGTGTACAAAAATGTCTCTCTTCCTCTTCAAACAGTCCTTTCCTGCCATTGTCTCTTATTCCTGTCGCATATTCCTCACAGCGAATTTCTTGATAAGATTTTTATTGTTTTCTTCTTGCGATTAGCTCGAATGATTTTCAACTTTGCTTCTTTTTAATTTCTTTTCGCTCAGTCGCCTTTTGTTATTCGGTGACTTTATCTCCTGGGAAGAGCAATCAATAATTCAAATCTTGTTGATGTAATTTTGCGCAGCGGCGCTGCTGGGTGTTTGTGCTGCCACTATATGCACACAAACATACATATATATATACAAATACACAACCATTTATATACATATATAAACGACGATAATGCACAGTGTCGGAGTTCGATGGAGCAAACTACTTGAATGGCTTTGGCAGCAATGAAGTATGCTGCTGGGAATTGCACATGTAGGTAACGGTATTGTGCTGCGCTTTTATTGCTGTCTTATCTTTACCGCAACAGCGGAGTGCACGCAGCAAAGCGCGTTTTATGGCGTTCGAAATGGCTACGCAAATACATTTACCTCACTCAAGTGGCGTTGAAGAGCCGCTTAATTTCGATGATGAATTTTTGATGATTTATATTTACGCGCCATAATTCGCTTCAAATTGGCAATCAGCCAAGAATGCGAGCAATCACACTTTCGAGTGCGCAGACTAATCTAATTAAGTGAAATTTATATTACTTGCCATGCGTAGGCACAAAAGGTTATGGCACACTTGATGCAAATCGATCCAAAAGCCAATTAAAATGTTTGTTGTATATTATAAGTGAATTCCTATAAGAAAATTTTATTTCAATATTCTAATTAGAAATACTTGTTTTTGCACGAATGATGGCAAGTTATAAAAAATGTGTTTCAAAAAAAGTGAAGTGTCGACTGAGTTGTGGGAATCGTTGTAGAAAAGGCAGTAAATATATATACTTGGCATAATTATCTGCTATTTTTATATATTGGGTAGTCGAAAAAGTTTTTTCGTACTTTAAATCAAATTTCAAAGTATTGTGAATTTTTTCATTATTTTCACTCACTTTTTGAACAGCTGTAACTTTTTTTCAACTTGCCCGCATTTTATATTTTTTTGGCTAAATGAAGCTTAGAATGTGACAAAATGTGATTGGTAGCACTGGAGATATATTAAACAACTACAACGACATTTATTGACCAAATCGAAAAAACTTTTTCGACTACCCAATATTATTATGGTAGTCGAGTTTGCTTCCCAAACACTCACATACGCGAGTCGTCAACAGTAAAGGTGAATCTCATAACCGATAAACTACCTGATTACTTCTAAAATATTTTACTAAACAAAAAACAAAGGAATATCTAACTTAATACCCTTTCTATTTGGATGACTAAGAATAAATAAAGAATATTGCAGTAACGATAAAACGTTGTAATCCCAAACCACATCCAATCTCACCTTTAATTCGATTGTGGTTGAACAAGCGACATGCGTGCTCTCTCTACACTCTCTCATTCGCCTTATATAACTAACATGCTATCTGATAACTAAACTCGAAATCACTGCCATAACAATAAAAATGTCAATTTATTTTATGACTTTCTACAAGCAAATAGCGCCGCGTACAAACCGAAGCCAGCAACCGCTAAGCGCATGTCTAGCAGCTACATAATACGACCATACTTTGGCTTTCTGCAACATACAAGCCCCCTCATGCCGCACTTTAATGAAAAAGACGCTGGCAGCGTTTATGCGTGACTAGCAGGAATCACAATTCCTGCCAAATTCATGTAAGTTTCACGCACACACTCTAATGTACGCGAAAACAAAGCTTTTTAAATGCTGTCATTCACTCTTGGCTGTTGACCTTGTACAAAGCGCGTTTGCACACATGCCTGGCGTAGACGCGTCGGAGTGCGGAGGCGTGCCAAGTAGCAAACTGACTGCGAAGCACCCAATTTGGTGGATTAAAAATGCATAGAAAATGCCAAAGTGCCAACTTTATGCTGCAATTTCATGCGTGCAGCGGCAGTGCATATCCTTGGCTGACTCACATATGGCACGTGGAACGGTTAAATCTCTCGGAAGCAGGTCTTGGGCATGGCATTGAAATTATTTTGAGACTTTTGTGGCTGACATGCTATTAAATGTCGCGCATATTGGAGCGTCTTTTAATAAGAGAGTGTAACTAACGCGATTTCAGCTGAACGGAATTTTGAAACAACTTCCTATAATGGAACAAATATTAATGGAAAGATAATTTACGTGTAATCTGAAAACTGAAAAATGCCAGGAGGGCGACGTGGTAGAAGTTTTACGATAGATTTTTAAGGGTCAAAATTGGCTTATATCGACTTACAGCAAAAATACGGGTTCAATAGAAAAAAGGATGTTTCAATGTTGTAGGTAGAAGAGAAGAGTTATAACATTTTTGTGCAAACTTTTTAGACATAACCTCAAAAAATAATAAAAAATTAACATAACCTCATTTTTGGGTTTTTTATTTTCATCCTGTACAAAAACTTTTCCTTTCACGAAATTCGATCTTAAGAAGTTACGTGGGTGCTTTTGAAGTCGGTTGGCAAAATTTCTCGTGAACTACCGATATTCATGAAATTTTACACAGGTTCTTGTGTGACACCTTAATTTAACTTCTTATGTCCCTAAATGACAGATTTTTATACTCTCTCAACAAAGTTGCTAAGGWGAGTATTATAGTTTTGTTCACATAACGGCTGTTTGTAAGTCCTAAAACTAAAAGAGTCAGATATAAGGTTATATATACCAAAGTGATCAGGGTGACGAGTGAAATCCGGGTGTCTTAAGTTTGAAGTTCAATTAAATTCGGTATATAATATTTTCTTAACATCCTCATGACATATACGAAATATCGAGATATGGGTGATATCGGTTCGCAACCACGCCTTCATCCAATATCACGCTATTTTGAATTCCATCTGATGCCTTCTCTGTATAATATATACTAGGAACCAATGATGCTAGCAGAATAAAACTTTACACAAATACGGTATTTGAGCTGAGATATCCCTTGTGGAAAAATTGTCGTGATCGGACTATAATTTTTCAATACAATTAAAATAAATGAAAATACAATTCAATACTCAAAGTACACAATTGTTGTTAACTAATTTTACAGCAAAATAAAAAAATATGTAAAGGACGGATAATGAAATCTCGATTATCACTTTATCATGCGAGAGTATAAAATGTTCGGTGACACCCGACCTTAGTACTTCCTTACTTGTTTTATTTAAAATATTAATTGTTTCCTCTTATACTGACGTAATATTGGAAGAGAACTCCTTTTTTCAATCAAAAGATTTCAAGTCCAATTCTCAGATTTATTTTAAAGAAAAATTTGTTTAATTGAAGAAACCTCCATTACGAAGGTTCTGAGTATTCACACTCGTGGCCATGCAAACCTTATCACTGAAAATTTTTAAGTTTTTGACTTCAGAATAGAAATTTTTTATTTAGAAATAAGTTAATGACATGTTATTAATTAAAATTAGTAAAAATTAAAAACAACACACATTCAGCTACAAACCAATTGAAAGATAGTGAACTTTACAAAACGAGCTCAAAATGTAAAAGACAGACATGCGATGAAAAAATTATGTTTTTTACACAGAAAAGCTAATTTGTGTTTTACTCATTGAACGTAATAAGTTAAAAATTATAATTATAATTAGTTAATTTAATTTAGTTTACTTATGCTTAGTAAAAACTTAAAAAAATTTAAGAAAATCCCAAACGAACGAAAAAGTCATAAAAAAAATTAGGAATGTATAGTGGAAAGGTTTGCGTGGCCACGAGTGTACAAATTAGTATATGTATAAATAGTATTTCCTAGTGGCAGCACACTTTTGTCCAAGCGTTGCACAGTGAACTCTCAGCACTATATACCTCTTTTCCACATTTCGCAGTGACAATTGTCAAAAATGTAAAGACACGCTCGCAGACGCGTGTGAAAACTTTCTTGCTGTCAAGTTTTTTTTTTTCGAATTGGTTTCATATTTCAATATTTGCGCTTTGCCCCTGTACTCGCATGCAAATTTAGCGCCACCACGCATATGCTCGCTGGCACCCGTTGCAACATCGCACATTGCAATCAAGTGAAATTCCAAATTGTTTATGCTTTTCGTATTTGGAAGCTCATGCTTTCGTACATATGCGTTCAAATGTGCACGCGTGCAAGCGAACGCTGGGTGGAACGTGCACTTTTTACTTTTGGGAATTTGAATATGATTTTATTTGCCGCGCATAGTTGTTAGACAACATATTGGCTGCAGTGCCAGCACAGGAAAATTGAGTATCAGCACGACAGAATTTGAAAAAGTATCACTATGAAAAAAAAAATGTTTTATTAAATTTGGTAAAATCGCTGGGAGTGCAGTACTTTGTGTGTAAAAATATTAAAATACTAACAGAGTGTAAACTTTAGTTTAATAGTTTGACTGATCTCACTGTTAATGAAAACAGAGAACAGCTAAGGCTTTCAGGACCAAACTTGTAATCTCTTTTGTTTACTTTTCAACCCTGTGTATATGTATTATAAAGCTCTTCGTTAAGGAAATGAAACGCCGGTGATTGCCCCTTAGTAACACATTGTCAAGGTTACGTATACGCCCTGGTGTTCATATTGATAATTTGCTCCTCCGAGCCGTTTTTCTTTTTTCTCTCTGTTAATTAAAAAAAAGAAAGCCTCACTTTTTCAGCACACCAAAGTTTTAGTCTTATTTTAGGTCTTTCAACTTTCACCGTTTCTTTGTGCCATCTGTCCCACTTAGTTTAGATGCACACTTAGTTTGGTATCCCAGTCACGCAGCGCCAAAATGGGTGAAGATAAATTTCGAAAAACTACCAGACTAAAACGGCAGCTCTGTGTGTGTGTGTACGCGTTTAAGTGCGATTATGTCCTTAGGTAAATTTTAAAGCTGTTGAGAAAAGTTCAAATTGTATGCGCTCTGCCGAAATCATCATTAAGTGCAGAGATTTTGATGCTTTAATGGCCTGGAAATACTCGCTCACAGTCGCAGTACTTGCTCGCTAGTCACAGTGTGTATGTGTGTGTGTGTAATGTTACCATTTGCTTTGCTGTTTGTCTGCTCCTGCCTTTCATTAGTGCGGCTTACACATTTTAATTTCCCGCCATACATTCAAGGGTATGCAGCAAATCACTTGACTGCTGCCAAAGGCTCTTTTTGCTTTTGTGTGAGGCTTAATTTCGGCTTGCGGAATGCGGAAGGCCAAGCTTGCAACTTCAAATAGTTACAAAAGCAACTTGCTTGTGCTAGACCTGTTTGGAAAGTATTTGTAGTCTTTCAGCAGGGACTTATATAATATTTTTTTTTGTTCACTTAGCGACAGTCAGAACGGGTCTGTTGTCAGGTGGGGATTAAAATTTTGTATTTTTTTTTTTTGTTTTTGTTTGAATCAGAAAATAAAATTAATATCTCTAACACAGGTTAAGTTTGATGGCTGATGAAGAGTTTACATTTAGACTGCTATAAGCAGTCCTTAGTGAAGCCATATGTATCAATATAACTCCTTTAATTTGATCCAATAAGTCAGCTAACGCCTTGTGGTCAATATAAATTTAGGCGTTTAATTTCTACATTCATCCACTTGTTACGGTATCTGTAAGTGTGAGCTCTCAAATGTTTGAGTTTCAATCTCGGAAATTCAGGACAATCAAGAATGAATTGCTGAGTTGTTTCCACCACATCTTTTTTCACATAGGTTCTGCCGCTGGCGTCGTTTTGGATTTTTAATCTTACACCATGGATACGGATAAGGCAATATTCTGTTAGAACAACCACAACTCGAGAGAGGCTGGGCTTAGGCCGATCATAAGTAGCCCAGACCTGTAAAATTTCCCACAGAGCACATCAGTCTAGTAGCAGAACATACGAGAAGAAGGGGCACATGAACTGATTCTTATTCTACAGATATGGACGATGAGGAGTCCTTCCTCTACAACCTACTATAGTCAGGAAGGCTGAAACTGAAGTTTATAGAGACGCAAGACGGTAGGGTTATCATGAAATAACAAGTAAGGAAGGGCTAAATTCGGGTGTCACCGAACACTTTATACTCTCGCATGATAAAGTGATAATCGAGATTTCAGGCGTAGTTGTGAACCGATTTCACCCATATTTGGTACACGCCATCAGGGTGTTAAGACAGTATTATATACCGAATTTCATTGAAATCGGTCGAGTGCTTCCTGAGATATGGTTTTTGGTCCGTAAGTGGGCGACGCCACGCCCATTTTCAATTAAAAAGAGAAAACTTGGGTGCAGCTTCCTTCTGACATTTCTTCCGTAAAATTTAGTGTTTCTGACGTTTTTTGTTAGTCGGTTAACACACTTTTAGTGATTTTCAACATAACTTTGTATGGGAGGTGGGCGTGGTTATTATCCGATTTCTTCCATTTTTGAACTGTATATGGAAAGAAACGACTCTATACACTTTGGTTAACATAGCTATAGAATTTTTCGTTTGTACAAAAAAGTTAGTAGGGGGCCGGGCCACGCCCACTTTTCAAAAAAAATTATGTCCAAATATGCCCCTCCCTAATGCAATCCTTTGTGCCAAACTTCATTTTAATATCTTAATTTATGGCTTAGTTATGACACTTTATAG